>NC_135483.1:1913614-2168928 GCF_052094955.1 Ictidomys tridecemlineatus
GAGGGGCCCAGGCCAGGCTGTCCAGGGGACCTGTGCCAGGTTGCCCCTCCTCCTGGGTTTGTTGGGAGGAGGACTCTAGAGAGCCTGTCACATGCCCTTTCAAGAGCTCCAAGCCCCCTCAGTCAGGTCTGTGGGGCTTGAGGAGGGGCAGTGGGCTCCACCTGCCGAGGCCCAGGCTCTCCGCAGTCCTGGGGCTTCCTGGCTGGGAGCCGTGGAGGAAGGGGCTGGCTGATGTCCCCCGACCTGCTGGCAGCTCCTCTCACAGCTCCGGGGCCAGGTTCCTGGAGGGACTCAGGCTGCCCCCTGCTGGAGACTGGGAGAGAGGCAGGAAGGAGCTCCTCACCTAGAAGGGAGGGCCAACGGCAGGGGGCTCCCACTGGGTCTGGGGATGCTCTGCACCTTCACATTCGCTTTCCCAACTCACCCCTGGCCAGATAGGGCCACGTGGCCTGGGGACAGCAAGCGTCCAGTGATGGACATAGGGAGCTTGCGCAGGGAACACGGAGGAGATGGCCGTCGGAGGCCAGTGCCCTCCCCTCCCAGACCCCCACGTTCTTCTAATCCCGTCTGTCTGTTCTTTTTCCTTTAAATTACTGCTGTTGGTGTTCCTTCCTGAAGGTGACTCAGGAGACGAGGGGATCAGGCTGGGGTCGGAGCTGCCTGTCCCCTCCACCGAGGACTGCCGCCGAGGGGCAGGGGCACCATCATGGGAGTGCCCAGAGTTCCCACCATGGCCTGGACAGGGCGCCTGGGAGCCCGGGCCAGACCCCGGCTGCCGACGGGGCAGGAGCTGCAGGGCCACTGGGACCCTGTCCTAGCCAGGCCAGCTGCCGACACAAACAACACACCGCAGTTGGGTTTTTAATTCTTTTTATTGAAGAAAAGAAAAGGAGAGAAAAAATAGATTCCCCACCCTGTGTCTTCCCAAAGTGGGCTTAGTCCTGCCCCTGGGGGCCTCGGGTCCGGGCTGTGCTCTCTGCCTGGGTCTGAGAGGGGCCCAGGGCCCTGGAAGGGAGTGGGGGTCTGGCTGCTTCCCGAGGGGTGGGGGGTGTCTAAAAAATGGAGCCAGGCCAGCGGGCCACACGGGCTGGTCCTCTGCAGCGGAGTCTCAGGTGGGCATCCTGGGGACACTGCCCATCCAGGCCTGTCCGCTGTCCACAGCCCCCCGCCTGCTGGGGCTCGCCCTAGAAGGGCAGAGTCTGAGGCACCTCTGGGCCTCTGGAGCCCTGTGCCTGCCGGGCTGCGCCACCTCCTGTCCTGCGTCTGGCTCTGGTCCCAGCGCCGGCCCTCTGCCTGGCCGTCTGTGCCCTGAGGCCGGGGTGCAGGCCTGGCCTGCGCGCGAGCGTGCCTGTGCCCGTCCTGTGGCCGGAGCGGGCAGAGCAGATCCCTCCTCCTGGCCCAGTGCGGGCCGCCGCCCGCCCACTCAGACCTCCGTCTGGAGGTCGATGATGTCCTGGCCCACCAGCGGGATGGTGGCTCCGGCCTTCTCCCACTCCACGCTCCGCAGCTCCAGGGGCGACGGCGGCAGTGGCTCCAGCTCCTTCTTCACCCAGGCCGGCGTCCCGTGGGCCTTCCGGAGGCTCTCCCAGGGCCGCTTGTTGGGCGTCTGCTGCTTTTCTGGCTGCGGGGCGAGGGGCAGGGGCGCGGGCGAGAGGCAGGGTGCAGCGGGAGGGAGAAGAGGGAGCAGACCAGGTCAGGAGGGCCTTCAGGGAGGGGCCCCACGCACATCTCACCCTACGACTGGCAGGGCCCGGGGCTGGCGGGGGGCGGCTGGGAACCCGCCTGCCCCCACCCTGACCACACCCCTGAGCACCGTGCCAGGCTCACCTGCGTCCTGCCCCTCGGGGTCCAGCCTGGGCCCACCAGGCCGGTCCTCAGGAGAGGCAGAATGAGTGAGGGAGTGAGTGACCAGGTGGGCAGAGTGGGTGTGGACAGCAGGGGAGGCCCCGGGACCCCATGCCGCCCCCGCCCTCCAACCTTGCTGTCGGGGCCCAGCGCCTCCTTGTCCTTCTCAGCCGCGTGCTGCAGCTTCCGGTTCAGGTCCTGGAACATGTCCTGGTGCCGCTTCCGCGTGTGCATGATCTTCTGCAGAGGGAGGCCACTGTCCTGAGCGGGGCCCGGCCGGCCAGGCTGCCCATCTCCAGCCCCGGGGGACAAGGCCCGCCACCGCCCCAACTCCACCTCCCTGCCCGCCCCAGTGCCCTGAGCTGCCTGGTCAGGGGCTGGGTGTGCCCTGCCTGTCCAGGGAGGGGACATCGGCACCCACCTCAAAGTCCAGTTCTGCATACCGCGATTTTCGCCGCTGTGGGGACAAGTTTATGCTCATTTGTTACTGGTTCTCTGAGACTCCCAGACCAGGAGTCCAGGTCCTCCCTGTGGTGAGGGAGGGCCACCAGCCCCTGTCCTGCCTTCAGGGTCCACGCCAGGCCAGAGGGTGTGCCCCGAGGCCTGTGTTCTGGGCAGGCAGCCTTTCCCTGGACTCACTAAGGCCAGCGGGGGCTGGAAGGTGCAGTGGGGTTGCTGAGGTTGAGGGGAAGCTGACAGCAACCGGCTGGCCGACAGGACGGGAGCAGCTCCCTCCCAACGGCAGGACCTGGCCAGCACAGCCCTCCTCTCCTGGCCCCAGGGGCCCGTCTGCCAGCGTCTGGAGGCTGCTCCTCCCACAGGCAGGTGCCAGGGGTCAGGGCTGGGCCAGGGTGTCCAGCTCAGCCAGACCAGCACATGCTGCCCAGGGTCAGAAGGACTGACGAGGGCCACAAGGCTGGGCTCACCCAAGGAGGCCCTCGGCTCCCAGGTGCATCCCCAGAGGCCGAGAGCCGGGAGGGGCAGTGTGTCCTACCCTGACCGGAGTCTCACATCCCACTGGTCAACTCAGACGCCAGGTTGACATGGGGACACTTGCTGCCACAATGCCCGTTCATGAGGAGGCTAGACTCAGCACCCAGGCTGGGGCCTGAGAGGGGACATGGGACAAGAGGCATGGCCAGCATGGGCTGCTAAAAGCTCCCTCTCACTGGGCCTGATGCCCTGGGAGTGGGCCTGAGGGCAGCGGGTCCTGGCCAGCCCTGCCCGGCCAGTGGTGCAGGTAGAAGCCGGCCTGTCAGCCCGGCCCATCTGCTGCTGCTGCTGGGGGCCGGGAGCCTCCCCTGCAGGCCGGGCCACCGCCCGCGCCCCCTAGGACGCCCTTAGACACGGTGCTGAGTGCAGCCCGACCCGCTGGCCCCGCCAGCTCAGCTGGCCCTGGTACCCTCACCTCCAAGGAGCTCACAGACAAGGTGGTGACGTTTTCGTTCTTGGTGACAGTCCCCGAGCTTGGTCCTGGGTGGGCGGAGGGCTCCCCCGTGTCCCCCAGGCTGGAAGGCGCTGGCTCCAGGGTGGGCGGTGGAGGCAGGGGCTGCTGGGGCGGTGGGGGTGGTGGGGGCGGGGGGGGCGGGGGCTGGGCAGGGGGTGCCTCTGGAGGCCCGCTGCCAGGGGGCTCGCGGGTGGGTGGGCTGCGGGTGGGGAAGCCGGCCTCGGGCGCCATGCTCAGGTGTATGAGGCGCGTCTGGGGCATCTGGTCGATGTTGATGCTGTACTTGGGCTCCTCCTTCGGCTTGGGCCGCAGCGTGGCCGTGGCCGTGGGCAGGATCACGTAGCTCGTGTCCAGAGCCTTCTCCTGGGCCCGGCTCAGCTCTGAGTCCAGCTTCTTAAAGATGTCCCCATCGCCAACGAAGGAAGACTTGGGTGCTTTGTCCTTCTTGAGGGTCAGTGAGTGGTTGGGGAAGTCGGGCAGGGGCCCACCAGGGTAGCGGGGCGAGCCATGCAGATGCAGCTTAGACACGTTGGCCGGCAGGCTGTTGAAGGTGGACGGTGGCCCCTTGGCATGGGCCAGCTTTAGCTTCTCCTCCTCAGGCAGTGATGGCCGCTTGAGCGTGCCTGTGATGGTGGCCGTGCGGCAGGCCGCGATGTCCTTGTTCAGCACTGTGGGGTCATGAGAGGCAGATGGGGGTCAGGCTGGCCCCCAGCGGGAGGGCCCAGACAGGCCAGCACCACTTCCCTCCGGTCCCACCTGCTGGCTGGCCTGGGGCACTTGCCCCTGACCCAGGCCTGGTGCAGAGCTGGCCAAGGCTCATATCTTTTCAAGCAAGGCTGGCACCTGGGTGCCCCTCTGCCTGCCCCAGCAAGAAGACAAACAACTGTCACCCACAAGCGGCCTGTCCTAGCAGCTCAGAAGGACAAGCAAGGTGGCCCTACCCAGGAGTGCAGGGACACACCAGGGCGGCAGGTGGAGCAGCCTATTCTGGGGAAGGGGCCCTGGCTGGTCAAGCGTCCTTGCTGCCCAAGGCCTGCTCATGGCTGAGTCGGTGTGGGGAGGATGTGCCAGGATCTGCCCGGGAGGGCAGCAAGCCCAACCCAGGCTCCCAAGCACTCAAGCCTGCACCCTGATGGACGCCTCCTGCCTCCCAGCACCTGGAGCCTGGACGCCTATGCCTGGTCATCTGGTCCCTGGACAGCTGGCCCAGGCTGCCTGCCCTGTGACCGGGGCTTAGCTGGCCCCACCTCCCATCCCACTCCTGATTAACCCACCTCCACTAGCCATTGGAGGGCCAGAGCTTTCCACCACCCAGCGTCCACGGCAGCCTCTCCACACCCAGTGGTTCCATTCTCTAAAGAGCCAGACCCAACCCGGTGCCCCACCCATACTGGCCTGATGGGCTTCTGAGCATATCTGGGTCAGCCCTGGTGTCCACCAGCTGCTCCCTCCATCCCAGCTCACCAGCACCCACTGGTGTTAGCCACCACTTCCTGGGCGCTCCCCAGGCCCCTTGCAGGGTCTAGCCACCTGCGCCTTCCCTCCTGCCGCTGACCCCGGCAGGCCATGCTCCTCCACTGCCCTCTCCACCTGCACCTTCCCCGAGGGTCAAGGCCATCTCAGGAGACACCCAGCTGGGGCTGGTCACTCAACAACGTCCCACGCCCCACGGGCCCAGACACCCCATCGCACCCAGGTGCTCGGCTCGCTGTGCGGCAGGGCTAGCGTCCAGCACTGTGGACGGGTGGTGTGCCTCCCCTACCTGTGCCCAGCACTGGCTATGTAGCCCCCAGCCACTCAGAAGGCACCAAGCACTCTGGGGGCCCAGTGCACACCCCTGCGGCTGGGGTCCACCTGGCGGCAGCTGACATTCACCACCTGGGACTGTCCCAGCCTCATGTCTAGCTCTAGAGAAGATGCCCTAAATACCTGACCAGCCAGAGGGAGCATGATTAGGTGGCCCCTCCACAGATACCCGGTTCCCAGGACACCACTGGAGGAAGCAGACCTCTGTTATCTGACTCTTGGGGGTGGGTTAGGAGCCTTATTAGGCAGACTCTCTTTTTGCTCTTGCTTCCAGGAAGCTCAGCACTAGCCTAGACCCCAGTGGTGGGTCCTCCGCCCTGCCAGCTCAACCTGCCTGTCCTCCAGGCTTGGACGAATGATGAAGTGAAGGCAACACAGAACAGGTGCTCAGGGAGGGTGGGTGGCAGGAGAGGGTGGCGAGGGGTGGCAGGGTTTCATGCACAGTTCCCAGCCTCGCTGCCCGGGAGGAGGGTGCAGGGGAGTCAGGCAGGTGCAGGAGAGCTGCACTGGCCAACCGTCAGGGGCTCAGGGACAGGTTTCTGGAGCGCCCTCAACAGCACCACAGCTCTCCTGCAGCCTCGGGGGTGTGAGGGACAGGGGCAGGGTGCCAGCAGAGGGCGAGGACAGATGAGCACACAGACGCTGGGCAAAGAGAAGGAAGCAGTGGGCCGACCCGGCCACCTGCCGTCTCACCTGTCGGTCGCTCACCTGATCTACAGGCCAGATCCACATCCTTCTCAAAGTCAGTCTGCAAGACAGAGGGTGGGCAGGGGTGAGGGCCGGGGGGCGGAGGGGCTACTGCTGCAGGGAGGCCTGGAGGGCCACACACAAGGTGCCCAGGCGCTGACGCGCTGTCACCAGGCGCCCAGGCCACGTCTACAGAGTCCCCGCAGGCCTGGGGGTGGTGTGGACGTGACTGGGAACAAGTGCTCCTGTCTGTGTCAGTGTCTGTGTGCGTGTGGCGTGTGGCGTGGCAGCGTGAGCGTACGTGTGCGTGTTTCCTTGTTTGTTGTTTGCGTCTGTGTCTGCAGGCCGCCTGTGTTCTTCTAAGCCCCCACGGAGCAGCTGGCCAGCCCTGCTGACCGCAGCCTCCAACCCCAGGCCAGGAGCAGCCTCGGGGTCTGGAGCACCTCCTCTCCTGGGCCCCTGCCATGGTGCTGGGGCTGAGGCAGGAAGGCCAGGGGCCAGGGACAGGCAGAGCAAAGGAGGGACGCCAAGGTGGTGACGGCCACCACTGGCCATCCTTTGAGCAGGGGCCTGGTCCCCATGAAAGCAAGGAGGGCAGCAGCCGAGGAGAAGGGAATGACACCCAGGCCCTTGCTCTCAAACCTGGACGCTCCTTCCCTGCAAACACAGGTCAACAGGAAGATGAATCTTCCCACTAAGGTCAGGGGTTAGCCAGGAGAAGCCTCAGGAAGGGGCTGTGTCTCAAAGTGACCCAGTATCTGCCGGAAAGCCTGACACTGCCCCTTTCTGGATGGAGAAGCCTAGGCCATCGTGGGGATTTGGAGGCCCTGCCTGGGCAAGAGAAGGCCTAGGCTCGAGCTGCCAGCTCCAGGCCAGGGGCCAGAGGGGCTGGGGGATCCTGGTTGAGCCTGGGGGCACTGGGCTGCCAGGAGTCAGGGTCTGAGGGTGGCGGGCAGTTTCAGTGTCCATGGGGGCCTGATGTGGGCAGCTGCACAGAGGCCTGGTGCTCAGGAGGCCCTGAGCTGGTGGCCTCGCAGGGGCCTGTGTGCAGTCCTAGAAGGGGCAGGCTAAGAGCCGGGCAGGGCCTCATGCTCAGCTGGACGTGGCATGGACGCCAGCTCCACCCTTCCCGGCCTGAAGCTCTGGATGGGGGTTCACCTTGGAGAGCCTCAGTTTCCTCAAATGTAAACTGGGCTCAGGGCTCCTCTAATGGGCTGCCTCTGCCCAGGGCAGCTCCGGGCCCAGGGAGGACTCTGAGGTTCCCAGTGGGGGTGCCTATGCCCCGGCTCCCAGTCCTACCATGAGCTGGGCATGGCCGTTCTGGAAGGAGCCCCCCGAGTCCCCGTTGCCCTCCTCCTGGCGATCCACCACGCGGCACTTCACGGCGTCCTGGACCTGGGGGAGGGAGTGGGGAGCGTCAGTGTACAGCAGGGCCCGGGGACATGGCAGCTCTGGGGTGCCCGGGAAGGGGGCGGGGGGAGGACTGAGAGGAGTGGTGGAGGAGGGGACAGGACATGTCCACAGCAGGCCATGGCCTTTCTCTTCATCTCTGAGACACTCTCGTGCTCTCTGTGGCATAAGAATGAAGAAACCTGGAGCCCCCTGGCTGAACGCTGCAGGCCCTGCTGGCCGGAGTCGGGCAAGGACTTCCAGTGGCCTCAGACCTGTCCTTCATCCCCAAAGCCTCTTCTCTGAGGCAGGCAGACGGAGGGGGGTCCCTGCAGGTGGACCGGCCTGCGCCTCCTCCAGCAACACTCTCCACTGAAGGGACCTCAGCCATGTGGGTGGGGCTGCAGCTTCTGCCTGTCCTGTCCACGTGGCCAGCAACTGCCAAAGGAGGCGGAGATCGGAGGTCCAGGGGTGCTTCGTGAGGTTCCAGGCAGCTCTGAGCCAGGGCCAGGCTCCACGGCGATGCTCTGCCCACCCTCTGGGCTCTCTGCCTGCTGCTTGACGAGGTCTCAGAGATGTCTGTCCAGCCCCCGCCCCGGCCTCACCCCTGCCACCTCTGCGGCTGCCGCCCTCAGGTCTGAACTCCCAAGCTGCTCTGTCCTTGGGGTGTCCTTGCTCTTTCCTCCTCACAGGCCGCTCTTCTTTGTTCACAAAGCCAAGCAGCCAGGACAGGGGCCGGAGGCAAGATGGTGACCTCGGAGCAGACTGCAGCCCCAAGGCCATGCCGGGCCAGAATGGCTGTTGGCAGGCGGGCAGCCGAGCACCTGGCCATGGTGCCGCTGAGAATCAAGGGCACGAGCAGATCTCTGGGGCCAGGCAAGGCACTGGTAGTGCTCCGTGGTCAGGGTGAGTGGCCGTTCGGGATGGCAGGGCGGGGCTCTGGGGAGTTCCTTCCTCCCGTGGGGGCTCTTCGGTTCCCCCATGCCGTTTCTGCCGGCTCCTCCCTCAGCATCCTCAACCTCAGTGGCCGCTTGACGGGCTGTCAGGGGCGGGGGCTGCAGGCGGGGGCTTCCAGAGGGGCCACCAGCTGCAGCATGGAGCCCGGAACTTTAGGTCCCCTCCTCTTTCCCACTGGCAAGTTCACGTTTGTCCAGAGGGGTGGGCTCAGGGTCAGTGTGGACTGACCAAGGGGCACTCCACGTTGATGCCCATCGTCAGGGCCTTTTGGTGCACTCTTCCAGGGCAGTGCAGCCCAGCTGGGGAGGCCACGTGCCCTGACGTCCAAGAGGGACAGGATCCGCGGCTCCAGAGGGTCCTCCCTTGGTCTCCTGAGATCCTGGGAGGGGCCCTCGGGCAGCTCTCTGGGCTTCGGTGGCCTGGAGTTAGCTGCCTGCTGCAGTCTCTCAGGTCATGACCTCTCCTCTTGCAGCCTGACCTTCCAGGGCTGGGAGTGCCACGGCCTCCCTGTCGAGTGTCCTCCCTCATCTATGAGCTTCTGAAGAGTCCGCCTGCCACTGTCCTAGGAGGTTCTGGGGAGAAGGGGAGGATTGGGCCCTTCTTGCCCCCGCAGCCACATCCTGGTTCTGAGCCACGTAGGAGTCCTGTCCCTAGGTCACGACGCACGTCCTCCCACACTCCAAGCTCTCAGGGGTCTGGATGGGACCCTTTCTGCTGCCCCCGGCCAACAGGCCACTCAGACTTGGTTGGTCCAGACAATGCCAAGAGCATCTGCTACCAGCTCCCTTGTTCAGCAGGCTCTGCAAGGATGGAGCCCCAGCTGCCTCCGTCACCCTGCACGCCGAGGGTGTCCTGGAAGCTGTCCTGGCCCAAGGCGGCCATTCGTGGCAGCCCTGGCTCTGTGGAACTGCGTGTGGACGCTCCTGCCCGGCCAGGTCCCTGCAGCCGACAGGAGTGGGGGGCCCCAGAAGCGGTGTCTCCCTGCTCCCTCCGCAGGGCGGGCAGGGCAGGACCTGGGTACAGAGGGCCACCCACCTCTCGGCGTAGGATGCAGTGCACCATCACAATGACAAAGCCCTCCAGCGAGTCGAAGACCGCGAAGAGGATCTGGAAGAGGGCGGAGCGGCGGTCCGTGACGGCCAGCACAGCCGACATCCAGGTCAGCGCCAGCAGCGGCAGCACCACGCAGGAGCTCCACAGGGAGGCCCTGGGGACGGACGGCGTCAGCTGCCCCTCCTGCCCGCCTCCCCGCCCCGCCCACCGCCCGCACTCGGCCCTGCCCTCTCCCCAGTCGCTGGGGTCCTGGCCCCTGGGGCTGCAGCAGAGCCCAGTGGGAGCCTCCCCGAGGCCCAGAGCTCTGAGGGGACCTGGGGACTCAGGAAGAGGTGGAGAAGCTCTCTGGGAGAGTCCAGGCTCCTCACAGGGCGGGGTGGCCGACTGGAATGGGTCAGGAGGGAGAGGGCGAGGTAGGGAGGCCCCGGTCCAGCTTCCAGGGCCAGGGAGCAGAGACCCAGGCCTGACAGCAGGGCAGGAGGCCACTGGGGAGGGAGGGAGGGAGGCAGGAACTCAGAGAGGGAGGGACAGAAACTGAGGGACACACAGGTGAGCAGTCAGACAAGCCCAGAGGGCCAGAGGACAGACAGGGACAGACAGGGACAGAGAGACGGCGGCGTTTCCTCCTCTCCGGCTGCGGCTGCGCACCCACCCTCTGGAGCCCAGTGCCCTACCTGTGGACCGGCCTGAGCTGCCCTTGCCCCTGCACTCAGCCAGGGACGGGGCACCTTGGCTGCAGGCACACCACCCTACAGCCCTCTTGCTCCCACACCAGGGGTGCCACGCTGCCTCAGGGCTGCGGGACACGCAGGAGCAGGCAAATGACCCCGCCCCTGCACTGGAGTGACCCTCGGGGACCTGGGGCCTGGGGACCACTGCTGAGTCTGCTGCCTGCCTGGGCCAGGCTCCCGAGCTGCTGGCACTCGGGCACCAGGGCCACTTGCTCCCCTCTCCTTTAGGAGTTACCTTTCTGTCTCCCAGAAAGAGCAGCAGAAGGGCAGCGGGAGGACTGGACAGACAGTGGGTCTGGGTGTGGGTCAGGGGCAGCAGGCTGCTGGGCAAGAGGCTGGGAGGCCTGGAGTTCAGCTAAAGGAGCCCCTGATCAGGGGGGCTTGGCACAGGTCGTCTAGCCCTGAGGACCCCTGTGGGCTAAGGGGACACTTCCCATCCTCATCCGTCAATCTCAGGGGCCCTGCAGAGCTGGCCACACCTGTCCCTTCCCCTCGTCCTCTCCCCCAGGCCCAACCCTCATGGCAGGCCAGCCTTGTTCCTTTCCAAGGGTGCTGTCCGGGGGAGTTGCCTGCTCTTAGCCAGCACCTAGTGGGGTGTCCAGGACAGGCTCCCTTGCTCCTGCCCCAGCCAGAAGTTCCAGGATCTCAAGGACAGCTCCCTGGTCACCCACCCTCTGGTTCAGGCCAGGAGCGGCCAGGCGGCCTCCACCTCTCCCTCCCCAGACACAGCACAGGCCCCCGGAATTAGGGCTTACGTGGCCCTCACCGACCCACACTACTGCAGACTCCCTCAGGCACTATTCACTGGGCCTTCTGTGCCAGGCACAAACCCCCAACGCCAGGGCCCTAGGCCTGGAGTCTGCCCTGCTGGGTGGGCAGGCAGCCGCTGCCCCTCCGCTCCAGGCTGCACTGCCTGCTCATTCCACATCCCCGAGACAGGCACAGCACGGCACCCGCTGGCCTGCACAAGTGCCCACGCATCCCCAAGGGCTCTGGGCCTCGGTTTCCTACTAAGGTGGAGTGTCTGGCAACCTGTCTTCTCCCTTCTCAGCCCCCCACGTCACCTTCCCTGACTGCCCACAGGGGGCAGCCTCCAGGCCTGACACTTACAGTCCATCTTCCCCAGGCTGGCAGATGGCTGGGCTTGGTGACCACATATTACCCCCAGCCTCTGCAGCTTCACAAACACCTCTACCCACAGGCTGGGAGTCAGATGTCTTGAAGTGTGGGGCGATCTGGGCAGAGCCTGGGGGTGCCACCCCATCTCCTGCCCGGCTGAGGTTCTCTAAGGCTTCCTCAGGCTACAGCCGAGTTTCCCACAGCCTCCCACCTGGGGTGGGCCCTTCACCCAGCAAGGCTGCTAACCCCAAACACCTGGCCCTCCCCGAGCAGGATGCCCTGTCTCTCAGCCAGTGTGGGACCCAGGCGTGACGGCAGGTCACACAGCTAGGCTGGCCTTGTGCCTCACCCGCCTGTCAGTGCAGGGTAATCCTGCCACATCTCTGCATCCAGCTCGCCTCCTGCAGGCCCATGGCCCTGGCCCTCTCTCTTAAGGCTCCTAAAATCCTGGGATCCAGGGCCCAGCTCAGGAAGCAGAAGGGCCTGGTGGGTAAGGGTCTAGGGGCTTGGCCATCACTGCGACTTGAGGAAGCCGGAGGCCTGGACGCTCCACCCTCAAGCCTGCCCACCTGAACCCACACTGCCCAGCACTGCTCAGAGCCTCTCTGAAAGCCAGTCTGCCATCGGCCACTGACTCCAAGCCCGGCCACCGGTTCCCTTGGCTGTGGCGACATTACACACATATGCACACACTCACACTCACGTGCACACCTCTAACACATCTTCACAGGTTCAATCACACACACCCATACACTTAGATGCTTATACAACTACACACACCCCACACATGCACGTTCACCTCCACCCACTCTCACCTCATGTGACACTAGCACACAGCACACATGCACCCACTCTTACACATGTGCACACTAGCACACACTGTGTACATGCCATCACCCTTAGACATGCTCTTGCTCACACTCACATCACAGTTTCACACTCATGCATCCCCACACAGCCCAGGCTCCCTGCCCTCCTGTGCCCATGGAGGCAGGCCAGTGCCTCCTGTGCCCAGGATCTGGCCAGCAGCATTTCTGGGGTGTGACCAGGAAGCAGTAGCAGCCAGCCCCACACCTGGCCCAGGCCCTCGAGGGGTGGCCGTGCTGCCATCACCACCACCACTGGCCTGGGTCACTCTGCCTCCCGCCCGCCTTGCTCACGGCACAGAGCCCAGTGCCTGGAACATGGAAGAGAGAGCCTGGGGAGGGGGTGAGGCAGGGCAGAGGCCCCGAGGAAACCTGGGGTCAGCGGCCTGGAGAGAGCAAGAACACAGAACACAGACGTGAGCGGGGGCAGGGCGGCAGGCGCCCCTTGGCGGGCAGCCAGGCACTAACACGGCACTGCTGGAGACGTCGCGGGAGGCATCGGCAGCACGGGGGACTCCGCACTCGGCACACTTGAGGGCGCGCCCGAGGGGGGCCTGGGGCAGCTGACTGCAAGTGAAACCAAAGGCTGAAACAGAAGCAAACACGTCTCATGGAGACCCACGGGGCAGAGGGAGACCAGCCAGCGGTCCCCGGGGCTCGTGCCGCCCAGGGCCCCGGCTGGGGATGTGGAGCTGGTGTGGGCAGGGCTCCTGCTGCCTGGGGGCAGCTGGGTCTGGTGCCCAGGATGAGCTGACCGGTAGGCGCATCTCTCCTGGAGTTTGCACAAGCCAGCACACGCCCGAGGGAGGCCCCTGCCACCCTCCTCTCCTCCCTGGGTACGGAAGCTGGGCTGCCTGCTTGCTGAGCAGGGGTAGGCATCCGCCTGCTGTCCCACGGGGGCCAGGCGCTGAGGGTGGGTGGACGGGGGAGCCCTCCTGTCTGGGAGCTGACCTGGGCAGTGGCCCCTCATCGTGGAGGTGTGCCACCTCTGCACGAGCACCCAGGGATGTGTGTGCCTTCCACCTCTGTGGCGAGGCCAGGCCGCAGCCCAGGAGGCCCAGGCTACAACCATGCCAGCTCCAGCTATCTGCCCTCCTAGGCCTCAGCAGGCCCAGCCCCAGGGGAGTCGGCTTCAGTGGCAGGCAGGCACGGGCAGCGCTCTGCAACGCAGCTTCTGCACTGCACAGATGCAGCCAGAGTGGCCGTCCTCGGTCCTGGCTGTGCAGCCTAGGGCCGCTCTGGGGTGTGACCGCCCATCCTGGAGCGCGTAAGGTGGGGTGAGCAAGGCCTAGCGGAAGCCTGCCGCGACCTCTGTGCCCAGACTGGGAGCCAGGGCCCAGTCACCGGCACACAGCTCAGTGAAGAAGCTCCCAGCCTGCTTGGTGGCTGCCAACCAGGACCAGGGACCAGAACCCACTTGGCACCCCAGGGGAGACTCTGCCGCTTCTGTCCAATGAGGCGAGTAGGAGGAGCCAGGAAGAAAGAGACAGAGACAGAGAGAAAGAGAGACACCAAGCAAGACTGGCACAGAGGGGAGAGGACACGGGTGGGGCCCCACGCAGATGCCAGTGGCAGAACAGACAGGCAGCAGGCAGAGGGAGGGAGGAGGGCTCACAGGGGCAGGGCGGGCTCCCCCCAACTCTGGCTGTGGCCAGCCTGCCCCCCAGAGCACCAGGCACTGTGGGCCCTCTGAAGGAGCGTGACTCCTGCTGACCCTTCCTCCCGTGCTGAAGGCCCACAAGAACAGTCAGCTGCACAGACAGGTAAGGTCCTGCCTCAGGGCCACACGGCCAGCCTGGTGGGGAAGGGTGCCCAGCACGGGAGGGTCTCTGTGGGCAGTTTCGCTGTTCCTGGGGATCCTAAGGGCCCCGCCCTGTCACCGTCAGATGGGGAACTGAGGCACAGGGCGAGGCAGGAGCAGCTGTGTCTACGCTTCAGTCCCCCCTGCCTGGGCCCCCACCCCTGCAGTGCCACGCTGAGTGATGGGCACCTCCAGCTGTGGGCTCAGGGACTGGCAGCCCAGAGTGTGCAGGGTGCCGCGGCGGCCCAGGCCTACCCTGCCCGCTCCTTCAGCTTCTTGTCGGTGATGCCATCTTTGGACACGAGTTTGTTGAACACCAGGATCCCGATCACCATGTTCACCTGCCAGGCAGAGAGCAGAGGTGTGGGCAGCGCCACCCACGCGCCCCAGCCCACAGCGGCCACACCCCTGGGGCCCTCAGCTCAAGGGCCACCTCCAGTGCTTCCACCAGGTGGCCCCCAGTGCCAGCCAGGCGAGGGGCCTCAGTGGGCCCAGTCCAGCTGCTGTCCATGCAGAACCTCGCCTCCTCCACCCCACGTGCCAGTGCCTGCCCCTCCCAGTCTCCACTGTCAGGGAACGCACCTCAGACACTCTCACCAGCTCATCCTGGGGACCCCTCTCTGACCTCTCTGCTCTCCCCTTGCCCACCACCTCCCCTGGGCACTCGCACCCTGGGAGGTTCTTGGGGGCTCAGGTATGTCTCCCAGGCTGCTCCCCAAGCTACTAATTCCCAGAGGGCCCACACGAGTCCGTGCCTCTGCTGCAATGAGACACGTCCCCCTCACAGTATCGCCAGACCCCCACTCACTGCAGCAGAGCTCGTGAGCTCCTGGGGCCCGCTCTATGGAAGGAACCTGGCGACCCACCCAGAGGCCAGCGCTGCTGACGCTGTCCCCATTGCTTGGCAGGCTCAGGATCCCACACAGGGACTGCCCCCAGGAGCTCCGAGAACAGGAGGTCCCCAGGAGACACAGCGAGGGAGCACCTGGCCTAGGTAAGGCCATCCTTCCTGGGCAGCTCACTGGCCACCAGGACTACGTCAGGGACGTGCAGCAGGCCCTGGACCATAGCACACAGGCCAGCAGGGATGGTCCCTGACTCTTCAGCCCCTCCCTGGTCCCCAGGTGCCTGCCATTAAACAATGCCTGGTCTTGCTGGCCAAGGCCACTGTGGATGCCCTGCTCCAGCCCCTCCCACTCGGGCACCTTCAAGGAATAAAGAACAGGGATTCTGGTGGCCAGGCCTGTGAGAAGGGCCTGGGACTACCTGTGGAAGCCGCCCACGTTGGCACTGACGCAGCCCAGGATCCCCCGACCCATGCCCTGCAGGGCCTGCCATCCAGTGCCCAGCGTCCACCTGTCTGACACATTCAGCGTGTGCTGTGCCCCACCAGAAGGTGGGGAGGGGGGATATGGGTCAGAGACAGAGAAGTGCCCACCCCAAGCTGGACCTAGCATCTTGATGCTCTGCTCTTCTCGCAGCACCAGGAGGCAGGCACAAGAGCCGGGCTCAGAGCTGGGTGGGCCCAGCAGAGGCCAGCGACCCCAGGCAGGTCCTCCAGTCCCAGTCCCCCAGTCCATCTGCTTGGGGACACCAGCCTTGGGCACCAGGTGCTAGTTTTATGTCTCTCACAAAACAAATGGACAGGAAACTCGAGAACCATGAAGGGAGGATCCCTGGCACCTACTAAGGGGAAGCCCTGGCCTCTGTGCCCAGCTCTAAAAGCTGTGTGGTGGGCACACATGCGGAGGCCTGGCCTGCATGTTCCCAGCGGCTCCAGCTGTCTGTCTGTCCATCTGCCCCCACCCACCCCTCACTCACCAAGCCTGCTCGGACCTCCTGACAGGGGTACGGGGCCACGGTCAGGCCAGCTGTGCCACAGGGACCCAGTAACACCCTGGCCTACCCCAGCACCCTGGGGGCAAGGTCGAAGCAGGGCAGGAGGAGCTGCCCACTCAAGGTCAGGGCTACCCCAGGTGGGCACTCCCAGGTCAGCCAAGGATGAGGAAGAGGCCCAGGCCCAGGGTCAGTACCAGCACAACGGCAGCAGCTGGTCCCACGAAGGCGTACAGAAGTCCCCCCTCCAGGGAGAGCCAGCAGCTGCAGGGAGAGAGGCTGTGAGGGCCACCTGCCCTCTAGGACAAGAGGAGCAGCACCTAGTGAGCACCTCCTGCCCTCGGGGCACTTCACACACTTGGCTGTGCGATCCCCAGGAGCCCCAGAGGGCCAATGTCATCCTGGCTTCAGATGGAAAAAGGCCCAGCATCGGGGACACGCCTGCCCAGAACCACGCGGCAGGGTCCAGGCCAGCAAGACCATGGGCCTCCTGCTCTGGTCACGATGCACCTGGCCTGGCCCTTCCCACTTATCAGCCCCCCATCCCCCTCACTGGAGACCACCAGGTGCCCATAGAACCATCTCTGTGGGACACTGGGCTGCTACAGGGCACCCCTCTGGCCGGCAAGTGTCCACGGAGCACACTCATCCTCACCCTGGAAAACCCATCGCAGCTTCCCCACCCACCCCTCCTCTCATCTCTGGGGCAGGCCACATTTCCCGCCCGGCACTCACCAGGCTGGGCTCCAAGCCATCTGCACCGAAGCCTGACCCCCGCGCCGCCCGCTCGGGGCTCCCCAGCAAGCTGCCGCTACACCCCTGGGCCCCACAGAGCCACGCCCGTCTGCCCAGGGGGCCTCACTCCCCACCTGCCCCACCCCGCCACCCTGCCGCACTCTGCCTGCCCCAACTCCCCTCCTGAGCCCAGGCCCTCTTCCCCACCAGGGGAACCCATACTGCCTTTAAAATAAGCCCCAGGTGCCCCAGCTCAGCATTGAAGGCCCCAGGACCTGGCCCAGATGACCCTTTAAAAGGCCCTCAGAGACCGCATCTGTGAAGTGGACCCTGCCCCTGCCTTGCCCCACAGGCTCATGGGAGGGAACCTGCTGAGCTGTCCGGGGCTCAACACCTGTGGAGGGTGCGGAGGCCAGGGACTATGTCCCAACAAGAAGGTGCACTTGAGGGTCTGCTGGCCCCGCCCATTTCTCTCAACTCACTGCCCACAGCTGGGCAGGAGCCAGGGCCTGCCCAAAGGCTCAGCTTCCACCCAGGGCCCACCCTCCCCGAGTCTCCCTGGGACAGCACCCGGCCAGACAGGGCAGAGGGCATGGCAGCCCTCACCCTCCTGGATGGTCAAAAGTCAGGGGTCCGGGTGGTGTCACCATGTCCCCACCTCCCTGACTCACTAGTTCATGGTGCTGTACCCTCTGGCCTTGGTGAATCCCACAGAAATGGCCACCACCAGCGCAGGGAGCCCTGCAGAAGGACAGAAGAGCCGGTTGGCCATGCTGAGCCCTGCCGAGGGCGCAGCAGGGACATGTCTCAAACCCCAGAGGACAGTGTGTGAGGGGTGGACAGGAGGTCGCTGAAGGAGAGGGCTGGGGGACAGGACGGCCGGGCACACCTGGGTCTCACGGAGCCAGGAGGCGTGTTTTATGTAAGCCTGTTCTAGTACTGCTCAGAGCACTCCTGCTGAAGAGCTGCCTGCTCTCTGAAGGTCACCTTGAACTGGGCAATCTGAATGGACCCGGCAAAGAGGGAGGAGCCCGGGGCTCAGGAAGACTCACAGGGGAGGGCGGGTGGAGAGGGCCGCAGGACAGGAAGGAGAGCAGGGGCAGACTCAGAGAGGGTAGCCCACCCGCTGGCCAACACCCGCCCTGTGGACGCTCACCCCAGCCCAGGCAGAGGAAGCGCTTGCGGATGAGCCGGTTCCGCAGGCGGCCGGTGACCGCCATGTAGGACTGCCAGGCCTCGGTGAGCACCCAGCAGAAGGAGGAGAGGAAGAAGAAGTGCAGGAAGGCCGCGACCAGCGTGCACACCACCTGGGGGGTGGGCAGGGCCGGCAGGGCTGGGCAGGCGCTCACCGCCCCTGGTGCCGGCGCCCCCAGCACCCAGCGTCCCCAGCTGTGACCAGGCCAAGTCCCCAAGCAGGAAGCAGCTGAGGGGTGACCCAGTCCCTGCCGAGATGGGTGCTGAAACCTAAGGCTGAGGGTGGGTGACTGCCAGGGACAGACCCCTCCTCCCAGCTTCTACCAGACGCCAGCCAGGAGCCTACTTGTGCAGTGCCTCTGTCCCCTACAGGTGGGGCGGCTCCTTGAGGAAGAAGAGGCTCCCACCTGAGGTCTGGGCTGCCATGTTGAGTGGGAGGGGCAGCAGCACAGGGCACTGAGCGAGGGCAAACCAGCAGCCCCACTGGGAGCTTCCAGACTCAGGGCTGGCTGGAGGAGGCCCCTGCTGCGGGACCAACCACCCCACCTGAAGACACTGGAAGACACTGGGACGTGCACATGACGGCACAAGGCCACCTACCTTGTTGCGGGTCTGAGTCTGCCCAATGAGGATGAGGGCATTGGAAGAGATGATGGACAGGCAGAAGTTGATGAGGATGACTGAGCGCTCTGAGCGGATATACCTGTGGGCGAATATGGGGCCTGAGGTTAGCCTTCTCTTCACAAGAGCTAGGATCCTCAGCCCAAGACCAGAGCCCTACCTACCTCCTCCACGCAGTCACTGTCACCATCACCACCACTATTCCCCTCACTACTTCAAGAACACCACAACCACCACCATCACACCCTTAGTACCACCACCAGCACTACCACCACCATCACCGTCACCACCACCACAACCATCCCCACCCTCATTACCACAACCTCACCACTCCCACCACCACCACCACCATCACCGTCACCACCACCACAACCATCCCCACCCTCATTACCACAACCTCACCACTCCCACCACCACCACCACCATCACCGTCACCACCACCACAACCATCCCCACCATCATTACCACAACCTCACCACTCCCACCACCACCACCATTGTCACCACCACAAACCTCACCACCACCATCACCAGCACCAGTATCACCACCACCATGACCACCACCATCAGGATCAGTACCACCATCATCACCACCACAACCATCACCACCACCATCACCACCAGTATCACAACTACCACTCTCACTATCACCATTATAATCACCATCACAACAATCATCACTACCACCATGATCGTATCACCATTACACCGCCATCACCACACTACCCCTCACTATTACCATCACTATCACCACAACAACCATCACTACCGCTACCATTATATCATCATCACCTCTACTGCCACCACAACTACCACCTCTACAATCACCACCACCATAATCACCATCACCACCATCACATGAACACCATTATCACCATCACCATCAGTACCATCATCACTACCAACACCATCATATCACTATTATCACTATCACCACCACCATCACCGTCACCACCACAACCACCATATCAACACCATTATCACCACCACCATCACCATCAGTACCACCATCACCATCAGTACCACCATCACTACCAACACCCTCCACCATTATCACCATCACCACCACCATCACCATCACCACCAACACCATAATTACATGGCCATTATCACCACCATCATCACCACTAGCCCTTGGTACCTAGATCCACTCAGGTTGAGAGCAGAAGGTTCCTGGCTGAGCTTTGGGGGGCCCTGACACAGCTCTGAAGTGCTACATGACCTTGGGTGTTTCATATCCCTCTCTGGATCCCGATTCCTCATGGACCCATCAGAACTGTCCCTGCCTGCAGCTGACAGGGGCGTTGGGACAGTCAGTAGGGCTCTGAGGAAGGTGCTCTGACAACCTCAGGAGCAAAAGCTCTGTGAGCCAGAGCTGGAGCTCGGGGCCCCCCAGCCCTAACCCCGAACTTCTGGGGGCCCCGGTTCCCAGGGGAAGAGCTATGGGAACACCGATGCCGTGGCCCCCTGCAGATCCCAGGAGAGGAGCAGAGGATGCTCTGCTTTGGGGCAGGATAGCAGAGGGTGCCTGCTGCTAATGGCCACCCAGTCACCAGGAGAGTGCCTGTCTCCCTCCCCACCCAGCCCACATTGACCTCTTACTGCCGGACCCCAGGCGGTGGCCAGGCCATCAGTTCCAGTTACTGGCTAACAACTTGCTGCCTGGAGAGCAGAAGGGGCAGGCGCGGGGGCCGCACACCCTCTGGACATCCTGGGTGGCTGCCTCGCAGCGACCTTGAGCTTACCCTTCTTGCTCTAAACTACTTGATGGGTGGGAACCAGGGAGGCCTAGATTTAGATGGTAGAGAGACTGGCCACTCAGCCACCTGGTCACAGACCTACAGTTAAGGACACACCGCTGTGACTACCCAGCCCCATGCTCTGACCCAAGCCTGCATCTGCCATGCACCCTGGCTCCACCTGGCCCCACCCGAGTGTGCACACCACCTGGTGTGCACGGGGTGGACAGACGGGGCCCGTCGCAGGTCTGGGGTTCTTATGCTGAGCCCCTGTGGCCTCGAGGGAAGGAGCGTGGGGCAGGGCAGTGGGAGAGGTTCTGAGCCCTGAGCTGCTCCCAGGCTGTGGTCCCAGGAGCTATGGCCTTGCAGGTCCCATGTGAGGACACACAGGGGTATTAGGTGACCAAGAAGACTCGGTGGGCAAGGGGCAGGTGCTTCACGTGCACCTGCCGTGGGGCTTGGGGTGGGCATCCCTCACAGAGAGTGTCAGAACAAACAGGCACCTCTGTAGTGCCGGCCCAGCTGAAGCAGTGTGGCCACACGTCCACCCTGCCCTGCTTCAGTGGGACAGGGACACTTGTGTATGTGGACCCAGCAATAAGAAACAGAAAACAGGTGTGGGCGGGCTGTGCAGAGGGCCGGCTGGGGCCGCAGGCGGAGGAGGCGGACACACGTCCTGGGAGGCCATGGAGCTCGGGGCCCGCCTCCCCCAGCCGGGCACCCCGGGGTGGCACCCACCTCCACACGGACACGTAGATGATGACCAGCAGGAGCAGGGTGAGGGACGACACGCCACAGCCCACGATGAGCGTCACGGACGGCACAGGTGCCTTCTCCATGTTCTAGGTGTGGGAATGCAGGGTGAGCAAGGGCCTCCGTGCTGCTGGGCCCGAGGCGGCTGACCACCCACGCTCGAGGTCCCAGGGTCTGCGCTGCTGCCTGTCCCTGAAGGGGCTCTGGGCCCTTGAGGGGAGCCCCACGCTGCCATTACAGTCTCATGGCAAGCCCCCAGAGACCCTCTGCTGCCATGGCGCCGAGGACCCTAGTCCAGGAGCTCCTGTGCAGGTGCGCCAGGAGCAAAGGCCCCGCCCCACAGAAAGCTCTTGGCCCTGATCCTCCGGAGCCTCCGCTGTCCGCAGGCCCAGCCGCGCCTCTTCCCACAGCCCCAGCAAAGCTGTGCTCCCTCCTGCCCTGCTCTGGCTGGCACCTCAGTTTACCCCCACGTCACAGCTGTCCCCGCTCGTCCCCACCTCAGGGCCTTTGCTGCAGGGCGTCCCTCTACCTGGAATACGATCCCCTGGTCCAGGGGGCTGGCACCTTGGCCACCCGATCTCAATGTGCCCCTTGGGGGCAGGGCCAAGCCGTCCCTCACTCCCCACCATGTGCCCAGCGAACTCAGAAGGACACGGTGACCCTGTGCAGCCCACCATCCATGCCGTGAGCCTCCTGTACCGCAGCAAGCGTGAGGAACTGAGAGACCCCGGCCCCTGCCAGCCTGCCGCCCAGGCTCTCGGGGGGAGGAGGAAGTGAGGGGGAGCTGGGCGGGAAGCAAGATGGCTGGCACTGGCTGCTCTCAGACCTTTTCACCTGACACTGGCCACCCCGAGGCTCCTTCTGGTGCCTCAGTTCCGGGGCCTGCTCCGTCCACTGCAACCTGGCTCCCCAGCCCCCAGCCGCCCAGGCTGCCCTGCTCTCCACACCCCTGCCTGCTCCTCCCCACGTGCAGCAGGACCACCTCCCGGGCAGCCGGCCTGCCCCTGGTCTTGTGGCGGTCACCCTGACCCGCACAGAGGCTGTCCGACTTCCTGGCCCAGGAATAGGAGGGGAGGGCGCAATCTGGGAAAACCGAGGACACTGTCCAGGGCCACCCAGGCAGCCAGGGGTCTGGCAGCACAGCAGGCCAGCTCACAGACCCGGGACTCCCCATGGGGCTGGGGTCCTGGGGCAGACAGGGCATGGCCACGGCCAGAGCTCCTGGCTCTCGGATGAGCTCATCTTGGAACTCACTGGATGACCTCAGCGTCCAGTGTGTCCCCAGCCCCTGGCTCCCCAGGAGCTGTCCTCAGTGCTATCGCCCAAGACGGGACACCCAGACGACTCTCAGGGTCAACTGTCCTCACGTCTTCTTGGGCACACCTGGCCCTCAGAGCCCTTCTGCCCTGGGCCCAGAGCACCCCTGGGCTCTGGCCCCCGAGACCCACCTTCCTGCAGACCTTGTCGCAAAGCCTTGGGCTTTGGCTGCCCCAATCTCTGCCCAGGCACCAGGTGGAGCTCTGGCCAGCGGAGACCTGCTGTGAGGTCCTTACCACTTGGGTTTGCCCCCCTGCCCAGCAACTCCACGCTCCCTCCCCTCCCGCCAGGCCAGAGTGAGCCTGGTGTAGCCTATTCGGGCTCCATCCTGGGGAGACTCAGAGCCCAGGTCCCACATGCCTAGGCACATGGTGACCCGAGACAGACAGTGCCTGCACAGGCACAGGGGCACTGGCCTCCCGGGCCTGGCGCCACACCTGGCTCCTCACAGTGCTGGGGACCTTGGCCACATGTCCTGGCTGTCCTCAGGCTCTGCAGGAGACCCAGACCACCAGCCAGGGGGTCTCACCTCCCCACCCCTGCGTTAGCTGTCCCACAGCACGCTGACGCTCGGTTCCACCCCTCCTCGAAGCAGTGACCCCGGGGTTAGTCCATGACCTCTCACTTCCCCAGCGGGGAACCTGCACGGGGCTGGGAGGCCAGGTGGACAGGGATGTGTGGGCAGGTGGCCTCAGCAAACAGTCCAAGGCCCTGAGCAGGCCACAGGCGGCTAAGCAACTGTCTCGCGCCTGTGCCATGCTGGCTCCAGCCCCGACCTCTGGCCATCTGCCTCGTCTGCCCTCCGTAGGCCTGGCCGTCGCCAGTCTGCCGGCTCCCCCACCTGCCCCTCCCCACCTGGCATCGGTCACTCCTGACAGCCTTGCCCAGCGCTGGGTGCTATGGCACAGGGAGGGGCCACAGCCCCAGGACCAAGGGTGCTGGGGACCTCCAGCCTCATCAGGAGGGCCGGCTGAGACCTCACGGCTGAGGGACTGGCCCCAACTCCCACAGAGCAGGCACACAACCAGGCCCCCCACTGGAGGCCAGCTCCTCCGCCAGGCTCAGCACCGCCCTGGGGCCTTTGCACAGGCTGCTCTGCTGCCCCGCGCTCTTCCCCTGACCTTCAGGTGGCTGGCCCTCCTCAGCGAAGTCACCTCCTCACAGAGGCCCTCCCTGAACCCACCTCCTGGGTCCACCCCGTCACCACCTTTGACCTCTCCAGGGTCCTGGTCACCCCAAATGCCAATGGCTCTTCTGGTGTGCTTGGTTACTGCCGTTTCCACATGAGCTCCCTACCCCTCATCTTCTCCCAAGTCCTCTATATACCTTGCGTCCCTGAGACTGACTTCCACCCTGCAGTGACATCTTCCCTGTCACTGCTCCCACACCATCTGTGGCTCCCTATTGCTCACAAGGCCGACCCAACTCCAGCTAGCACACGAAACCCTGAACTCTGTCATATCCTGAGCCTCCCCAGGTCACACCCTGATCCCTGAACTCAAATCACGTGCTGAGCCTTCATCTCAGTCACATTCTGGGCCTGATCCTGGTTGCACACAGCTGGGACCTGGCCACAACTCGCTAGCACAGCTGGAGGCCCACTGCAGACGCAGGACAAAACTGTCCTTTATGACCATTTACTCCGTGCCAGGCTGTGTCAAGAGCCATAAATACATCACCTAGTTTGATCTCTGCTGCAGCTCCAGGACAGGTGGCGTCGGCCCACGCACAGGTGTGACTCAGAGCCGTTACTCAACCTGCCGCGGGCAGCGGCAGCACCCAGCGGCAGCGCAGCCTCTGCACCCACCTGGCTCTGGGCCTGCTTCGGGGCTCCTGGGTTTTGCCCACCCTAGCTCCCAGGGTGCAGTGCCGGCGCCGGCACCAGACCCCGACCACCATCTCAGGCCATGGTTTGGGTGGCAGTCCCTGAGAGCCACCCTATGCCTGGGCACCACAGCCTCTGCCCACTCAGACCCAACTCCCCACATGCAGCCTACCCATCCGGCCAAGGCGGGAGCCCAGCCAATGTGGGAGCAGCACCGGTCTCTCCCTGTGGCCACCAGCTCAGCCCCAGCCACTGCCCCACCTGCCTGATGTTCCACCTTGCTCCCATGGGATCCTGCAGCACCTGGACCCCACTGCCATCCTGCCCCCAGGTCCTCTGCACCGGCTCCTGCTGCTCACCTCTGGAGGGAGTGGAGCCAGCCCCTGGGCCCAGCCTCAATGATGTGGTGCTCTCTGCCCCAAGCCTCTTGCCTCCCGCATGTACCAAGCAGCTCTGTGCCTTCCTCTCCCCCCCCCCCCCCGGGATGGCTGTCACTACCCCTGACAAAACTCAGGTGAACCCTGTACACCCGCCAGGACTCTGCTCTGAACCCTCCCTGGGCACTTCCCTAGACCCCACCCAGGAGGGACAGAGGCTGCTGCTGTGGCCCCAGAGCGCACCAGGCCTTCCCTCCGCCAGCCTGGGCTGCCCAGGACTGGCTAAGCATGTCTGCTGTCCACATCAGCCTGGGCCCTCCACACTCCAGAGCCCAGCTCCCCCTCCAGAAGGCCAGTGCAAGGTGGGACGGGGCAGCAGGGTGGGAGAGAAGGCAGTCAGGGGTCTGGTGTTAGTGAGCACTGGGCAGAGGCCCTGCCTGCCCTGGTTCCTTCTGGTCAGTTTCCCCCTGAGCTGAGGCCTGGGCCCAGCACCGGGAGCCCAAATGGAACAAGAGAGCCAAGCAGAGCTGACCACCATCCCATCTTGCAGACGAGGACACTGAGGCTCTGAGAGGCAGACAACCGGCTGAGTCCCAAGGTCAGTGTGTGGCCCTGCGGCCACTGCCAGCTCCTGTGCCCACAGCCTCAGCTGCTCTGTCTGGGGACCTGTGGCCCCACCCTGTGACCGCTGACCTGATGCTAGAAGCCCCCACCCCAGAACTGCCACAGCCACCAGCAATAGCACCTGGTCTCCCACCCCTGCCCACCAAGAGCGGCCTCCATTCTCTTCCCTTATAGGCACCTGGCTCAGGTGGCTCTGCTTGGAATGCCCGAAACCCCTCCGCACGGCCCCCAGGCACCACGAGCCCTGGGATCGAACAGGCCACAGTGGGCAGAGGCAAGCCCGAGCCTGCAGACCCCCACACTGGCTCGACGGCCGGGGGCCAGAGGGTAAGCAGGACTGCAGCCCATTCCACTTCTCCCTGCCCTGTCCTGCTCACACTGCCCAGGGACAGTAGCCCCTGGAACCCACAGCTGGCACCGTGCTGCGTGCCTCAGCCATGTGGGAGCCCTAGGAAAGCCAGGCAGAGGCAGCTGCTGCCTTCGTGGTGAGGGCCTCTATGCAGAAAGTCACCTCTTCCAGGGAGTCTTCAGGTGGACCTGCTGCTGCCCCCAGGCCCTGCCCACCTGAGGGTCCTGCCTGCAGGAAGGCCAGGAACACAGACCCTGTCTGGCCCAGGCCCACCCCAAGCCTTGAGTGAGCTCCTCCCCAGTCTCAGTTTTCCTGTCAATGGAGGAGCTTAGTAGCAATGACCGAAGATGTCCCACTTGGGTCTAACCCTGGGGAGGGAGGGGACGCACTCTAGCTGGCAGTACCAACTGCCAGACTTCTAGAGACAAAGGCGGCGGCCAGAGTGTCCTGAGAGGCCCACAGATCTCCTCCCAAGGAACCTGGGTTCCGTGAGGGTAAGCCATGCCTCTCAAGTACCCAGGATCCGGGACCACTCCACACCTGCCACCTTGGACCCTTCCACACCAGGTCTGGGCAGAGCCAAGAACTGGGGGCTTATTCCCTCCTTGGTGGGCTGACCTGGGCCTGCCTGGCCGACTGGTCTGCAAGGGAGAGCTGGCCTTCCTGGGGCAGGTGGGTGCAGCTCAGTCAGTCCTTGGGTGAGGAAAGAGCCCACCAGCCCCAGTGAGGCTGGGCCAGCGCCCAGGCCCCAGCCAGCAGGCTGCCCCAGATGCAGTCTCCATGGGAACCGACAGCCCCCACAAGAATCACAGGAACAAAAAGGAGGCCCAGAGATGACGGGGCCTGCCTGAGGACTTGGGCCAGGCCCAGCAGCCTCTGCCACCCCCAGAGCCCTGCCTGGGGACACAGCCACCTCCGCAGACCGGGCTCCATCTGGGTGGGTGCAGAAGGGCTCCAAGAAGGTAGCAGCACATCCCCCTCCTTGTCCTGGGCAGCTAGCGGCCAAGTGAAGGGGCATGCCAAGCCCCCCAGCCCCAGGCGCCCCAGGGCCAGCAGTCCTCACTCCCCTGAGGACTGGCTCTCTCCAAGGTCCCAGGCCTCCAAGGAGAGCCCAGTGGAGACCCACCCGTCAGTCACTTCCCGAGGGTCCTGGGCCGCCCACTCGCTCCCACTCACCCTCTCCAGTCCCGGGACCCGAGAGGGCTGCTGGGCGCAGCGACCCCGGGAAGCCGGCGGAGACGGGCGCCCTCCCTGCTCCCGCCCGCCGCCGACCCCGGCGCCCCGCCCCCGCCCCTCCCGCGCCCGCCGGGGTCTCACCGCGTCGGCGCTGAGCTGGGCTAAGATGGCGAAGGTGGAGAGCCGGTCACAGAGGCAGCGCGTCCGGAGGGCGTCGAGGGGCACCGTGCGGCAGCCGCGCCACGACCAAGGCCCGAGCTGCGGGGGGGCGGAGGAGGAGGGTCTGGGGGCGGCGGGACACGGGGAGACAGGCAGCGTCAGCGGCGGCGGCAGGCGGGCGGCCCGGCCCCGAGCGCCGCCGCCGCCGCCGCCGCCGCGCCCGGCCCGTCCCGCCGCCCGCACCTGCGCCCGCAGCCGCGCGCGCCCCGCCGCCGCCAGGCCCCGCCGCCCGGGCGCCCATGGCCGCCTCTGCGCCCGCCCGCCGCGCGCCCGAGAGCGGAGAGCAGCCCGCGGGAGCGCGGGGCGCGGGCGCGGCGGGGAGGGCGGGCGCTGGCCCCGCGCCCGGGCGGCCCCGCGCCCCCGCCGGCCCGCGGGAGGGGCGCCCTGAGCGAGGACGGGCCGCAGGGGCGCAGGGCACACGTGCGGCGGGGCGCGAATCCAGGGGCGCGGGGGCGCTCTTGGAGTCGACGAGGGGCCGCTCCAGAGCGCCCGCAGGAGTTGGTGACCTTGGGACTGCCTCGTCCCCGCAGCCACCTCCCTAGTCCCCCTGGTGTCCACCGCTCATCTCGGACACTGCCTTCCTGCCGAGAGGTGGCCCATAGCTGGAAGCTCCCCCCTGTTTCTCTAGGCCTGCGGCTGCCCTGTTTTCACATAAGCAAAGGGCTTGCCAGGTTCTTGTGCACCACCAGGAACAGAACTGTTCACAAATCATGCCCCTTGTCCCTTCTCCTGCTCCCAGAGCCACTTTCCCACAGCCTTCCTGGTAGCCCTCTGTCCAGCCCCCCAGCACCCAACCCTCACACCTTGGCCTGGGCTGAGCCCCTGTCCTGACCCCAAGGCTCTGCCCAGCAGGTGAAGGGGATGGGATGCACCCTGAGAATTTGAGGTTGCCAGAGCTGCAGCAGGGGGTCATCTGAACCCAGCGCAGAGAAAGGCCTCAGCCCTCCCCAAGTCACTCCAATCCAGGACTTGCGCCGGGGCTTCAGAAGACAACCCAGGGTCTTCTCCCTGCTAGGAGGTCTTCCAGCCAGCTGCAACTTCAACCCATTGCCACCTAGCAGTGATGGGGCTACAGGTGCTTCCCAATCTCAGGTGGTCTCTAGCCCACCCCTACTATTCCAATGAGGACTTCAAAGCCCAGACCCCAAAGGGACCTGACCAGTTACACTGTGGACCAATGCTCTGTCCAGCTACTCTTCCCCAGAGGGTTCCAGAGAACTACGCAAGTGGGTGCTTACCCAGAGAGTGCACCTCAGACACCTGGCTCTCAATCAACCCCGCACCTAGGCTGCACCCTTGCTGCATGGCCTTGAGAGGTTGCCTGATGCCCCTGGCCTCGGTTTCCTCATCTCTAAAGTAGGGGTTGGACATGCCTGAGTGTATGCTGGTGGACGGCAGTTCTGAGCATCTGAGGGTCCTGAGCTGTGCCCATCAGCTCTGGGTGGCGGCACCTTGCTCCTTTCCTATTGCTAGCAGTTGTGGGAAGCAGCAGCAGGACCTCTGAGACTTAGGCACTGGAGAAGGGACATGCTCTGAGTGGGCAGAGGACCCCAAGGATGAGGACATCCTTAGCATCCACTTTTCTCTGAGGCTCAGAAGGAAGGATTTGCTCCAGAGAAACAAAAAAGTGTCTTCAAGTCAGAAGCAGCTCAAGGTGGGAGGAGGGCCCGGGAGTTAGCCTTGGGCTCTGCAGGGTTAAGTCTGGGCTGTGTGGCCCCTCCCCTCTCTGGCCTGCCTGCTCACCCTGAAAGGCCATGTGGAAGGCCAAGTTCGGGGCAGGGTTTGGAGGCCAGAGGCTCCTTTGTCTGAGGACCTCTCTGTTCCTAGAAGAATGCTGATGAATAAGCTGTGAAAGGCCTGGACCTGGAGGCTCTTTGGCTCCAGGGACAACTCTGTCTGAGCTTTTGGGCCTCGGGCCCCAAAAGGTAGCCTCAGCACTGACCCTAGGCCCCCAGGCTCTGGGATGGAGGCCAAGGAGTTGGCCTGCTCAAAGCAGCCTCACCCCTGGCCTGCTGCCCTGATTCTCAACACAGGATGCCCCTAAGAAGTCCTCTCTCCTTGAGAAAAGAGCACGTCCTGCTGACCACTGAATGGACAGGATTGGAGAGTACGAAGGAGAA
This sequence comes from Ictidomys tridecemlineatus, assembly GCF_052094955.1. Lineage (NCBI taxonomy): Eukaryota > Metazoa > Chordata > Mammalia > Rodentia > Sciuridae > Ictidomys > Ictidomys tridecemlineatus. Next base: position 1,942,200 of record NC_135483.1, read on the forward strand.
AGGGGGGAGCACAGTCCCTGGAAATCCTGGAGCTCTGAGTGGCACCCCAGGTCCTGCACCCCTGCCAGAGGTTTCCCAAGGTCACACTCAGACATGTCAGCCATGGCCCCCTTGCCAGCTCCCTCGGCCCCCCACCACTTCCAAGCAGGAGCCACTGAGCCCCTAGTGTCTGCGATGGTAAGGCAACAGTCCCAGACTTGGGGTCGCGGATCAGACACAGCCAGCCAGCCCAGGAGACAGCCGGTGCTGTGTTTCAGGTTTTGTGGTGGCCGCTAGGCCTGTCCAGAGCAGTCTGTGCCTGCTCTTAGGGTAGGACTCTGGCCAGCCAACGTCGAGTTCAAGTCCCTGTTCTGCTGTGCACAGCCCAGGCCTGGGCACTAGCCAGCCCTCCCGCTTGGACTCCCGGCCGACTTTGAGAGGACGGCACCCTGAGGCAGTGGGGAGCTGGACTGCCTGGGGCGCAGCCCACAAGCTCCCGGCTGCACTGGTGGGTCCACAGCCTGGGAACTGTGCTTGGCCCAGGGCCTCCACTGGCATCGAGGAAGTGCTGCCCACCCTAAAGTGCAGACCACGGAGGGCAGAGGAGGCATTTGTCCCCACCCCTGTCCAGGAGATGGTCAGGGGCTGACCACTCTGTAAGCTGCATGGACCCAGAGCAGGAGCGCTGAGGTCCAAGCAGACCCTGCAGGACAGCCCTGTGCCCGGCGCTCAGCCTCTCACACCCCCAGAGCAGGTCCAGCAACGTGCACCAGGGGAGCAGCCACGGCCTCCCACATGCAGCTCCAGGACAGGCCCATCTCCGGGCCCCCTCTGCCCCCGGAACGATGGCCTCGCTCTGCACCGAGGCTCTCCATGCACCCCACTGTGGGCAGCGTTGTAGATAAAGAAACCACCATTCTGAGAAGGGCCAGTCGTCCAAGGCCACACAGCGAGGCCACAGTGAGGCCTGGATTCCAGCTCCCATGCATCGCCCACCCAGAGCGCATCCCTGAGCCCTGGCCAACAGATCGGAAAGCCACCCTTAAGAGTGACCTGGAATCTGGACAGAGGGGTGACGACGTGACCCAGGCCCACCTAAGCTGGGCAGAGAACTTGGTCAATGAAGGCCTCTCAGGAGTTACCCACATCTTCCCTGCAGTGCTGGACCTCAGCTGAGGACAGAGGAGGGGGTGGACATGAGGGCCTGCATGTGCATCTTAAGACACACATCCACCTGAGGGAGGTCAGAAGCCTTCAGCCTGCCTCTTTTCAACAGAACCTGTTTCTCAAAAGCTGGAAGCTCTTCCCTAAGTCTGACTGAAATCCTTCCTGCTGTAGGGACACCAGTTCCCATCCCCGCAACACAGGCAGGTCATCCCTCTCGTGTACACAGCGGCTGCTTCCACCTGTGGGAGACCTTTGGCCACCTCTTCTCTGAGCTACAGAGACTTGTAGTATCTGGGTCATGGAGCCAAGTCCCCCCTCCTGGGCCCAGGCCTGAGGAATCTGGGTCACACCCGCTTCCCCTCAGCGGGTCTAGGACCAGAAAAGGAGCTGGGGCTGCTGTGGCCCTGGCCCTGGCCCTGGCCTCCACCTGCTCTTCTCCAGGCCTCCCCACATTGTATGTCCTGTGCTTCAAACCTCACGAGTCAAAGGCCACGCTGCTCCCAGGAACCCGCAGCCCCAAGGGGACTGACCCAAGCCCCCTCATCTGACCTTCTCTCCAGCCACCATCCGGCTGGGAACCTGGCACCCTTCAGCCCATCCGCCCAGCAGCCTTCTCCAAACCCAGTGGAGGCCACAGCTCCCAGCATGGCCCTAACCCGTGAGACCCCATCCTCATTTACCCCAGCCCCCAGGCCAGGTCCACAACCTCCTCCCAATGTTTCAGGTGAGGGTGGCTCAGAGAGGGCGCTGCCGGCTGGCCAGGGAGAGGGTGGACCCTTTGCCTCTGCTCAAGCATCTGCCCACAGGCACCTCCCAGAGGGCCCAGGTAGGCAGGGGCCAAGGTCCGTGAGAGACTGAGAGGATCACCACGGCTGGCCAGTCAGCCCAGGGGCACCCCTGCTCGCCCAGTCCCTGGCGATCCCACTGCAGCCCCAGAAAGCAAGTGGGCAGCAACACCTGACCTCCATCCTTGGGCGAAACCCTCCCCCTCAGCCCTTGGGGCTTGGCTGCCACCTGGGCAGTGGCACGCACCCTGCCTGAACCTGGGGCGTGGGGCAGCACACGGGGCTCATGCACAAGAGACCTTGGGGCCAGGAACACAGAGGGTGCATTGAGAGCCAGCACCCACCCACCCGCCAAGCCAGGGGCAGGGCTCCATCACGACGCTCTTGCCGGCCCACGGAGCAGGCGCTATTATGGGACTGCACACTGTCAGCGTCCCCTTGGATTTGATGGGCTAATTCACACTCCAGTGTGAATGACTCACGGGGTGCCCTCCCACACGGCAGAGAGAAGCCAGGAGTGGGCACGGGCAGCCAGCAGGGGACCGCAGTGTTTGGGCAGGCAGTGGGGAGGGTGCCTCTGCTGGCAGGGGCTTCTAGGAGCCCTGGCCTTCAAGATCCTTCCTGAGCACGCCTCCTCCTGTGCCCCTAGCATCAGCCCCCTGCTCTGTCTCCACTCTACACCCTCATTCTGCCAACCCGCCCATCGGAACGCCCCTCCCAAGCCTGCCCACTGCTGACCCAGATAGAGGCTGGTGCCACCTCCCCCCAGAAGCCTGCCTGGATGACCAGGCCTGCACCCTTGCTCTGAGTCCCCCCTGCTGCGTGTGGCCCCCTCGGTCCTGAACCTTGCTTGGACAGCCCAGCCCACTGGAGGCCCAGTGTGCCCAGGCGTGCCCAGAACGAGCTGGGGTGGCTGGCCTGCATGGGCTCTCTCCTGCCTCCAGGCCTGGTCAGTCTGGGCCTCAGGGCCTCTGTGTGCAGCCGCCCCCTGCCTCCTGCAGGAGCCCTCCCACACCACGCCCAGCCCCCACCCCTCTGGCTCCAGGCCTGGTCCTAAGGAGACCTTTGCCGGTGACCTCTAACCCTGAGGTCTGGACCCCTGTCGGACCTGGGTGACTGCCAGGTGAGACTCACACGTCCTCAGGCCTCATGTCCCTCCATGGACCTGGTGCTCAGGGCCTTTCCCAGTGCTGGCTGTATCTGAACTTCTCCCAGCACCACAGGACCGTGACCAGGCCACCACAGGACTGTGACCAGGCCTCCAGGGCTTCTCATGTGCCCACCATGCCAGATGCCAATCTCCTAGTTCCTGCCTGGCGCCAGCTGCTCTGGGTCAGACCTGTCCTTGGGCTGGAAGCCCTCCACACGGGGCCCAGTGGCTCTGCTCCTGACCCACCCACCCAGGCAGGGCACAGAGGCCCAGGCCAGTGGGCCAGGCAGAGCAAGGCTCTGGAAAAGCCTGGGGCACTGGGCTTCCCGGCCCAGAAGAGAGCAGTCTGGACCAGGGAGCTGGGTCCTGCCACCCCACTCCCCTGCTGGGTCTCCCAGAGAGCCCGTCTGGCCCCGCCTCACTCAGACTCGCACCTGCTGCCCTGGTCCCATCCGTTCTACCTGCTTGTCACCTGCCCCTGCTGGCAGGGCCAGTGACCAGACAGCCACACCCCATCATGCTTCGGCCCCTAGTCCCCAGCTGGAAGGTCCAGGGGTACGTTCACTCACTCAGCAAGTACGTCCTGGCCTGGCCTGTGCCAGAGCACGGGACGTGGGGCACCCCCACAGGACACCCCTGGCTCCAGCCCACCTTCACAAGTAGCCCACCTTGCCTCCTCCAGGGTGCCCTCCCAGACCGCAGCGTGCCGGAGCGCTTCCTCTGCTTTCCACTGACTCTCCCACCGCCCTGGCCCATGTGGACATGTCTGCTGCAATTTGGCTCACTAGCTGTGCCACGGGTGTGTCCTGCTTTGCACGGCGGTGTGCAGCCGCCAACTCCCCTGAACCGAGCCTACCTCTGACATCTGTGTTCCATTTTCTACTCTCACAGCCACCACTGAAACCATTACCAGATACATCAACGACGACATCAATAGTGCAATTACTACCACCACTCTCACCACCACCCCATCACGTCAACATCTCTGTCATCGTCACCACCACATCACCACCATCACACCACCACCATCACATTGTCAACACCTCCACCATCATCACCACCACTATGTTACCAATACCTCCACCACCATCACACCACCACCACCATCACATTGTCAACACCTCCACCATCATCACCACCACCACCACTATGTTACCAATACCTCCACCACCATCACACCACCACCACCATCACATTGTCAACACCTCCACCATCATCACCACCACCATCACATTGTCAACACCTCCACCATCATCACCACCAAAATCACATTGTCAACACCTCCACCATCATCACCACCACTATGTTACCAATACCTCCACCACCATCACACCACCACCACCATCACATTGTCAACACCTCCACCATCATCACCACCACCACCACTATGTTACCAATACCTCCACCACCATCACATTGTCAACACCTCCACCATCATCACCACCACCACCACCACTATGTTACCAATACCTCCACCACCATCACACCACCACCACCATCACATTGTCAACACCTCCACCATCATCACCACCACCACCACTATGTTACCAATACCTCCACCACCATCACACCACCACCACGATCATATTGTCAACACCTCCACCATCATCACCACCACCATCACATTGTCAACACCTCCACCATCATCACCACCACCATCACATTGTCAACACCTCCACCATCATCACCACCACCACCACATTGTCAACACCTCCACCATCATCACCACCACTATGTTACCAATACCTCCACCACCATCACACCACCACCACCATCACATTGTCAACACCTCCACCATCATCACCACCACCACCACTATGTTACCAATACCTCCACCACCATCACACCACCACCACCATCACATTGTCAACACCTCCACCATCATCACCACCACCATCACATTGTCAACACCTCCACCATCATCACCACCACTATGTTACCAATACCTCCACCACCATCACACCACCACCACCATCACATTGTCAACACCTCCACCATCATCACCACCACCACCACTATGTTACCAATACCTCCACCACCATCACATTATCAACACCTCCACCACCACTGCCCCCATCAAAATCAAGAGTCACCAGCACTGTCACCGTCACTACCTCCCATAGCATCATAGAATTAACAATAGTATCACCATTGTCAACACCAACACACCATGACATTATCAACAACACCACCATTATTACCACCATTACCACCATCACCACTACCAGAGGCATCTTCAAAATTAACACAAATAAACAACACTATCTCCTTCACTATCACCATCAATAACTACACCATCACCAGTAGTAACCCATCATAAATAACATCATTACTCCACAGTCACCACCACTAGCAACTCACCAACATCACCAATACCAGTCGTTACCACTGTGTCACCACCATCAACACCACCACCGTCGCTGGTAACCGTCACTACCTCCCATAGCATCTGCAGCACAATCATGACCACTGCCACCACCATGACTGTCCCTCCCAAGGACACCACAATCACCACCTGTTCCCCCATGGTCAGCACACCACCTCCACCATGAGTAACATCACACGAACTCATCACCACCATCACTGTCACCTCATCAGGTCCGGCGTCGTGACTGTCACCAGGATGGATCCTAGTGTGGCGACCATCATCACCAGCATTCAGGTCTTTGGGTCTCCGCCATGCCCCTGGCAGTGTGGGCAGGCCCTGCTCTGCAGGAAGTCCCACCATCGCCTCACCGTGTCCTGCCTGCGGTCTGCCTGTCTGGGCTGGCCGAGAAGATGCCGCTGGAGTCTAGCCCTCTCCTTCCACATCCCACCCCAAGGCCAGACAGTTCCCTCACATGCATCTAAAAGACATGGGCAGGGGCTGTCCAGGAGTCCAGGCCCACAGGGGCCCTGCTCCCTGGCTCCCACCTCCGGGCCTTTGCACACGCTGAACTCTGTAGTGCTGCGCCCTACTCCCAAGTGGGCTCTCCTTACCCCTCCCAGTCATCCCAGCTCCCACCCGCCCCTTGTGTCCTCTGAGAAGTCCCCAGCATGCTGTCCAACATGGAGGCAGCCCTGTCTACAGAGGCAGAGACCAAGACCCAAGGTGGAGGCCAGCTTGCCCAGGGTCCCCTAGTCAGGAGCAGGGCAGGCATTTGGGACTTGGCCCTCCTGCCCCCTGGCACCGTCTTGGGGGTGGACAGGAAGTGTCTGGGTGGAAGACCCAGACCAGGGCAGGAGGAGTGGGCCTGCAGAGCAGGCCCTGGGAGACGGGGAGGGAGGCTCCTCTGCTGCCACCCGTCCCTCCTCCAGTGCGAAGCACCTCCCAGCCACACCTCGTGGGGACTGCCACAGGCCAGAGGCAGAGGCTGGGCTTTTTCTAGAAAGAGAAAGGAGTTGGGGAGGGGGCGGTGAGGGAGAGGGCCCAGGGGAAAAGTGGACGGGGGAGGAGGGGGAGGGGACGAGGGGAGTGTGCAGTGGGGGGGCACGGGGGAGGGCAGTGGGCAGCTCCGGCCTGCTGGCAGCCGGCAGTCTGCACTCGTCTCAGAGGCGCCAGGCAGGGGCGGGTGGCACCTCCCTGGACTGGGCAGTCAGACACTGTCCCTTTTGCTACACTGGCCCTGGAGCGGGTGCCCCAGCCCTAAGGAGACAGGCCTGGGCTTGCAGAGCTGACGTGGGCAGTCACAGATCCTGAGCTGGGGGCTATCAGACGCCCTGTGTCCCTCTTGGCTCTCACCACCTGGTCTTCCCTGCACGGGGCCCCTACCCACGGAGGTGTGGCTCCCCAGGGGTGGGCATCCTGCTGTCCTGTCCAGTGGGTGGCACGTAGGGGCACCAGGAGGCCAGCCCCATGTGCTCGGGGAGTGAGTGAAGGAATGAACAGTGAGTGGGCCCCCATGCCCAGAGGGGCCCTTCAGATGCGCCCACTCCCACTCCTGCACACCAGGAGACCCTGTGGACGCGCCTGAGCCCTGTCCTCTGGGGGACAAACTGGGAGCAGTCCCAGGGACTGACTGTGGATGGGGGTTGACACTGGGAGAGGGACACGGTAGGGTGTAGGAAAGTGCAGCCTGTGGAGAAGAGGCCAGGGCAGGCACAGGAAGGCCAGGCAGGGAAGGCCACGCAGCAAGAGTCCTGCCCCAGCTATGGACCTCCGGAGCCTCAGACTCTGCCTCAGCCAGGGCTGCCAGCCTGCCAGGCAGCAGGCACCCATGAGCAGCCTTTAGCCGGGATGCCTGTCCCTGTCCAGTCCCTCCAGCTCTCCAGCTGCTCCAGCCCTTCCACAGCAAGGAGAATGCAGCGAGAACCGGCTCCCAGCAGCCTCCACCAGCTCGGAGGCCCAGGACCACCAGAGGGAGACTGCAGAGATGCACAGGGAAGGAGCTTGGCTGGGGCAGAGGCCAGCCAAGGTGGTCTCACTGAGTGGCACTCCATCCCACCTGGCCCCTAGCCCCACCTGGTGGGGGAAGCCAAGCACATCCTCTCCTCCCCTCTCCCCAGCTCACCACCGTGTGGAGGCCCTTCCCAGGCTACCAAAGAGGCCTCTGTGCCGGGCCCATCCCCACCCTTGCCCCCGTCTCCTGACTCCTCTGCCCCATCAGGAACCAGCCGGCGTGGGAGAAATCAGGCTTGGAAACGGCTGTCGACAGCTACCTGGGGACCCTGCCAAGTCTGCCTTCCGCTCGCCCCCGCCTGCCCCCTCACTGCCCTCTCCCAGGGAACCAGGACAGCAGGGGAGGGGCCAGGCTCTTAAAGGGACCAGGATGCTCATGGGCAGGGATCCCGGAAGGCCCCTCTGGACAGTGCCCCTGGCCTGGACCCTCTGCCAGGCAGGTGAGGTCTAGGCAGGAGTGGGAAGGGCACAGATCCACAGGGGTGACGGCAGCTCTGGGCTTGCCCCTGGGCTCTGGGGTCTCAGTCTCTGCATCTGTAAAACTGGCTAATGCAGGACCAGCAGGCAGACAGACAAATGGGGGGACCTAGTGTGTCTGGATCAGGGTCAGGCTCGGGAAGGGCAGGTGTGGCACAGACCATACCCTCTGCCAGCCCAGCCCCTCTGCTCTGCCCCCAGGTCCCAGGAGGCCTGTGACACAACAGGAGGCTCCAAGTTAGGGAGCCTCCCAGCCAAGGGCACAGGAGCCTACTGCAGGGCCTCTCAGAGCCTTCAAGTCCATGGTGCATGGCCAGGAGCAGACAGGGAGACCTGGCCCCTCCCACAGCCCTCCCAGGGGCTGCATCTGGCAGAACAGCCCAGACATGCTGGTGAATCACCATGAGGCCCTCAGGCCGCTGCCCTGGCCAGAAAAAGCCCTCATGCTGGGCCTCAGTTGAACCACTTTTCAAGAGGAGAGCAGACGGTCCCGGAGGATCTTGCCAGCTCTGACTTCTATCTTCTGCAAAATTCTGGATTTTAAAAAGGGTTTACAAGACTGCGAGATCCTTGGAACAGGTCTGTGTGAAGCTCCCAGGGAGCTGTCCTTTCAGCACCAGGAGCAGGTCTCGCTGCCGGCCTCCACCAGCAGCACCGGCCTGTCCCGGGGCCACACCCTGACCCCAGCCCCTGTGGGTGTGGCCTGGTTTGGATGCAGGGCCTTGGCGGGGTAGCTGGGTTAAGGGTCTAGAGAGGAATCATACTGAGCTCCAGGAAGGCCACAGATCCAGGGGCTGATGTCCTCACAAGAAGAGCGAGGACACGACACAGAGGGGGGACGGCCACAAGGCAGCCACAAACAGGGACAACGGGACCCCTAGGAGCCCAGAGCAGGGAGAGGGGGAAGGAGCTCCTCCCAGCCCAGGCTGGGGTCAGAACCCGGCCTCCGGGGCTGGGGGAGGACTGCTGCTGTCCAAAGCCACCTGTCTGTGGGAATTTGGGTCATCTGTCAGGCAGCCCTAGGAGACTGACAGCCCCTTCCCCAGCTGCCCCATCTCCCTGCCGACTCCCACCTGCCCCGTCCGGGCACCCAGGCACCATCCACAGCCCACCTGCCCTCCCTCCTGGTCATGGCCCGTCATTCACTCAGACACCTGACTCTTCCTCCACCAGCTGTCCAGGGATCGTCCTGTGCTCCTGAGCCTCCACCTTCACGCCCACTGCCCAGGGCTGCCACCAGGGACGCGCCCGCCCTGGGTCCTGCTCCTGCCCCTGGTCATCCAGCCACCACCTGCTAGGAAACCACTCTTCGTCCTTAAGAGGTACCGATAGGCTTTACGTGGCCGCACTGCCCCTGTCAATCTCACATGCCTGGGGGACGGTAGGGGGTGTGCGACAGCGTGAGTGGCCTCCTCTGGCTTAGACCACTGGGGACTCTGCAAGGATCCCCTTGCTCCCTGTCTCCCACCCAGGCTCTTGTGGCACTGGCCAGGCTGGAGCAGTAGCCCCTGGGCTGTGCTGCCAGGCCAGGGCTGCAGACCGGGTGATCCAGGATACGGCACCCAGCAAGGTGGGTTATGAAGGGCAGCAGGGACTCCAGGGTCTCCTAGGCCCAGTTTCTGCAGCCCGCCGTGTTTTTGCAGGGAATTGCTGAGCCCTGTGTGCCAGGAATGTGTGCAGGGCAAGACAGGTCTGCACTGGGGGTGGGAGCCTCCGGCACATTCCTTCCAAGATTAGTGTGTCACACTGTCAACCGTTGCATGTGGCTAGAAGAGGAGGTGGTTCTCCAAGAACATGACACATACATGACCCATGTGAACATGTATAAGTAATTCCAGCGGAGACACGGAGCAGGGCTCAGCCACTCCTCAGGCTCAGCGCTCAGTAGAATCCAGGGTCAGGGCTCAGTGTGTGTCCAGGGTCAGGGCTCAGTGTGTGATCAGAGTCAGGGCTCAGTGTGTGTCCAGGGTCAGGGCTCAGTGTGTGATCAGAGTCAGGGCTCAGTGTGTGTCCAGGGTCAGGGCTCAGTGTGTGTCCAGGGTCAGGGCTCAGTGTGTGTCCAGGGTCAGGCTCAGTGTGTGATCGGGGTCAGGGCTCAGTGTGTGAAGAGGGTCAGGGCTCAGTGTGTGATCAGGGTCAGGGCTCAGTGTGTGTCCAGGGTCAGGGCTCATGTGTGATCATGGTCAGGTCTCAGTGTGTGATCAGGGTCAGGGCTCAGTGTGTGACCAGGGTCAGGGCTCAGTGTGTGTCCAGGGTCAGGGCTCAGTGTGTGATCAGGGTCAGGGCTCAGTGTGTGTCCAGGGTCAGGCTCAGTGTGTGATCAGGGTCAGGGCTCAGTGTGTGATCAGAGTCAGGGCTCAGTGTGTGACCAGGGTCAGGACTCAGTGTGTGTCCAGGGTCAGGGCTCAGTGTGTGATCAGGGTCAGGGCTCAGTGTGTGATCAGAGTCAGGGCTCATGTGTGATCAGGGTCAGGGCTCAGTGTGTGTCCAGGGTCAGGGCTCAGTGTGTGACCAGGGTCAGGGCTCAGTGTGTGTCCAGGGTCAGGGCTCAGTGTGTGTCCAGGGTCAGGGCTCAGTGTGTGTCCAGGGTCAGGGCTCAGTGTGTGACCAGGGTCAGGGCTCAGTGTGTGTCCAGGGTCAGGGCTCAGTGTGTGTCCAGGGTCAGGGCTCATGTGTGATCATGGTCAGGGCTCAGTGTGTGACCAGGGTCAGGGCTCAGTGTGTGTCCAGGGTCAGGCTCAGTGTGTGACCAGGGTCAGGGCTCAGTGTGTGTCCAGGGTCAGGGCTCAGTGTGTGTCCAGGGTCAGGGCTCAGTGTGTGACCAGGGTCAGGGCTCAGTGTGTGAAGAGGGTCAGGGCTCAGTGTGTGTCCAGGGTCAGGCTCAGTGTGTGACCAGGGTCAGGGCTCAGTGTGTGTCCAGGGTCAGGGCTCAGTGTGTGTCCAGGGTCAGGGCTCAGTGTGTGTCCAGGGTCAGGGCTCAGTGTGTGATCAGGGTCAGGGCTCAGTGTGTGTCCAGGGTCAGGGCTCAGTGTGTGACCAGGGTCAGGGCTCAGTGTGTGATCAGGGTCAGGGCTCAGTGTGTGATCAGGGTCAGGGCTCAGTGTGTGACCAGGGTCAGGGCTCAGTGTGTGATCAGGGTCAGGGCTCAGTGTGTGATCAGGGTCAGGGCTCAGTGTGTGTCCAGGGTCAGGGCTAAGTGTGTGACCAGGGCCAGGGCTCAGTGTGTGATCAGGGTCAGGGCTCAGTGTGTGATCAGGGTCAGGGCTCATGTGTGATCAGGGTCAGGGCTCAGTGTGTGTCCAGGGTCAGGGCTCAGTGTGTGTCCAGGGTCAGGTCTCAGTGTGTGATCAGGGTCAGGGCTCAGTGTGTGTCCAGGGTCAGGGCTCAGTGTGTGTCCAGGGTCAGGGCTCATGTGTGTGATCAGGGTCAGGGCTCATGTGTGTGATCAGGGTCAGGGCTCAGTGTGTGTCCAGGGTCAGGGCTCAGTGTATGATCAGGGTCAGGGCTCAGTGTGTGACCAGGGTCAGGGCTCAGGGTGTGATCAGGGTCAGGGCTCAGTGTGTGATCAGGGTCAGGGCTCAGTGTGTGTCCAGGGTCAGGGCTCAGTGTGTGTCCAGGGTCAGGGCTCAGTGTGTGATCAGGGTCAGGCTCAGTGTGTGTCCAGGGTCAGGGCTCAGTGTGTGATCAGGGTCAGGCTCAGTGTGTGTCCAGGGTCAGGGCTCATGTGTGATCAGGGTCAGGGCTCAGGGTGTGATCAGGGACAGGTCTCATTTGTGAACAGAGTCAGGGCTCAGTGTGTGTCTAGGGTCAGGGCTCAGTGTGTGGCCAGTTAAAGGTTCTGCCTGATTTGGGATCTGGGCTGCGAGTAAGGTCAGGGTTTGGACAGGATCCTCATCTTTATGGGTCTGAGAGGTCCCTTTGACGCTGGTGGTCACAGATGTGCACCCTCTTCAAGCCTTCCCTAAGCACAGCATTCCTCCCAGGCCCTTGGGCTCCTCCTGTGTGCACCACGACACGGGCACACGCTGGCACAGACCCCATCTGCTCTCTGGTGCCCAGGGACAAGAGTGGCGGAAGGTGAGGCGGGTCAGGGAAAGTGCATTTGGATCCTGCCCCCTCCTGGCCAGCCTCCAGCCGTCCCTCTTAGACTCTGCTGTCCCATTCTGGGACAGAGGTCTGTCACCCTGAGTTCTCTGCTGGACCACAAGCCTCACAGCGCCCCGATACTCAGTGACAGTGCACAGAGGGCAGGCCCAGCTGGGTGAGGCTACACACGGCCACCTCGGCACCCTCCTCTTGTTGCTGACGCCCAGACCTGTGATGGCCTAGTCCTCTGGTGCCTGGGGTACAGCCCACCTCCCTCCATAGCTGCAAGAGAAGGAGCAGGCAGAGGCCACACCAATGCCCAGCGCCCCAGAGGCTTGACCGTGGTCCTCTTGCTGCTCACACTCCTGCCCCAAAGCCAGCAGACTCCAGCCACAGGAAGCGAGGCTGAGGTTCCTGGGGAGGATCTGCCCAAAGCTGCCCAGCAGGTCCTCCCTGGCCACCTTGGGTCAGGGTATCTTTTACTCAGATCTGAACTGTCAGAAATGTGGCCACGGCTGTCCTGCAGGCCACTGGTTTCCAGTGCACTAGTGGAAAGCAGGAAGGCTCCGTCCCAGGCGGGCCAGCCTGGAGGGCAGGCAGGTGTCCCGGAGCTGAGCAGGTGGTGGGTGAGCAGCCCTGAGGGAGGGTTCTGGGCTTGGGCAGGGCTTGGGCCAGTGTCAGGGGCAGACAGGAGGGGCCTGCAGCACCACCACCATCTCCACCCCCAAATTGCAAAACTGCACCAAGTCCAAAGGTGGCCGCCTGGGGACGGAAAGCATAGGGGTGTCTTTCTTTATTTTTCCTGATTCCCTCTTTTTCACAGAGAGCTTATGCCACTTGGAAAACCCAAAGGAAGCTGTCTGACAGCAGCCAGGGTTGGTGGCTTCCCAAGCTGTCAGGCGTCACAGCTCGGCTTCCAGATCCACGCAGGAAAGACCAGAGGAGCCGGGGGCAGGCAGGTGAGGCAGCGTGCCTGGCCCTGCACACACACCCGGCACAGGGCCTTTGCACAGTTGTTCTGTCACAATGCTGTTCCCAAACGCCCCTCTGCCACAGACCCTTCTGCTTCACTTTTTGGCAGATGGTGTGACTCAACATCTTACTCTGGCCTGTTTACTCCACTGGGCCTCCCCTCTGGGGACAGGAGGAAGCTGAGGGCTGGGACCTCGTAGAGCAGTGACCCAGCAGTGGTCCTGGAGGTCAGAAGGTGGGCAGGTGGGTAGACGACTTCCCATCCCCCATCAGCTTCCATCAGTCCCCAACAGCCCCACCGCGGCCTCCCCTCTGCCGATGCCCATCCTGTCTGCCCTTCCCGGCTCCCCGTGCCCTGCAAACTGCAGGCTGATGCCCTTCCTCTCTCCACCAGCCACTCAGGACTCGCGTGTCCAGCCACAGCATGAAGGACGGCTGCATGTACGGCCAGCCCCTGGGGGTGGGCTGAGCACACTCACACGCTGCCTGGCCTGGGGAAGGGGTGCGAGCAGCGCCAGCCACAGCCCCGGATCGCACCGTCCCCGGCGCACACTGAGTCCTGTGGGCCCAGCGCCAAGCCCTCTGTCCTGCTCCTGAGACCGCGTCTCCAGGTTCTGGGGAGCACTCTTCTGGCCCTGCACACACGTCCTCTGACCCGCCTCCGCCCCTGCCCCCATGAGTGAGGGCCATCTCTGCCCAGCAGCGCCAGGCCTGGCACAACTTCCAACCTCTGCTTCTGCAGAGGCCAAAGCTCGGCTGCTGTCTACAGAGTGGTCGACGAGGGTCTGAGCACCAGGCCGTGGCCGTGCCCACACTGCGGGGGACCCCGGGCAACATGGCTTCCCAGCATCTGGCGCCCACCCCCACACCAGCACCAGGACTTGGCCCGCTCTGGGCACAGGGAGGCTCAGGTGCCCCTCCTCCCTGGGAAGGGGGCGGGGCGGCCTGGGCAGGGAGCAGCAGAGGACCATGCCAGAACACAGGTGGACAGGGGATGGCGACCCCCAACCTAAAACCTCACTCCAGTGAGTCCCCCAGCCCTCCAGCCCCAAGGCCACCAAGCCCAGAACTTACACATCTGTCTCGTCCCACAGGATACAGGTCTGGTTGGTGGTGCCCTGGGAGAGAAGAGGGGAGTCAGGGCCACTGCCTGATCCACCCGAGCGTGTGCTGGGCATCCTGCCGTGAGGTTACCCAACAGACTGCGTTTCACAGGGAAGAAGCTGAGACCCAGAGCAGAGATGGGACTGGCCCAAGGTCACTGTGTCTGGCCTGGCCCCACCTACCCACCCAGTGTGGCTTTGGACAGCTGGCTCCCGAGCCCAGGTCAGGTGCTCAGTCCTCACCCAGCCCTTTCTGCTGATCATTTGATACGGGAACGAAGGCAGAAAGGGGCTGAGCAGACCCCAGTGTCACACAGCTGGAAAGGACAGGGCTGAGCGCTCCCATGGCTTCCCACAGTCCCTGCCTGGGGCTTGTGGCTGACACTGCCCTATCCTGTACGGGTGACTTGGGTGACCTGACCCCAGGGTCCTGGCCCTCAGCCCATCCAGAACAGGCCACGGGGCAGCAGGATCTCTGATCCTACGCCCCTGGGGCCTGGGTCTCCCTGGAGTCACAGCTGCTCTTCTGGGGCCAGGCCCCCCACGGCTCCACCAGGGAGGCAGGGCCTGCCTGTCACACAGCAAGCCGCTGGAATCCAGTGCCAACCCAGGCGCCCAGGGAGGAGGTTCTCGGCCCGGGAACTGCAGAGGCCCTCCTGCAGGGCAAGGCCTGCCGTCTGCCCCGAGGCTCCCGCACAGGAGGCTCCCGCGCAGGCACCCCTCATTCTTCCCAGCTCAAGGGCACCCTCAACATGGAGGGGAGTGGGCTTTCCAGGGGAGTCAGGAACCAGGGAAGGGGGGGCTAGGCCCCACCACAGCCCCCAGCTGTGGCTGACACCTCAGAGCAGCTTCCGGGAGAAGCGAGAGTTCGATTTCAGCACCCCCGTCAAGCTGTGGTGCCACCCCGGGCAAGTCACCACACCTCGGGGCCACAGTGTCCCCAGCTGCACTGGGTAATGGCAGCTCACTCTCAGGTCAAGACCCAAGAAACGTGAGCACAGACGTGCAGGGCGTCAGTGGCACGCGGGGGGGGGGGGCACTCACGTTGTACATGTGGGCAAACTCGATCTCCAAGGGTGTGAGCAGGGAGCGGGGCGGGGGCTTCACGGTCACCGAGATGACCTTGGAGTTCAGGACTGTGGTGTTCCTGGTGGGAAGAGGCAGAGTCAGGGGCTGGTCTGTAGCCCGGCCTCCCCAGGAGCTGGCCCCGCCACCCCTGCTCCGGGCCTCTGCCCTCCTGGCCCCTCGAGGCCAGCCCACCCACCCAAGGCTCCCTCACGCCTCCGGTGGAGGGCTCGTCCACCCCACCTGCCCACCTCTGCAGGGCCAGGAAGCTGCCCAGGTTCCGGTACAGCACGGTGCCCACCACGAACACGGAGGTGTCGTCGGCCTCTGGAAGGAAGCACACGGTCACCCACCCATGCTGCCTGCTGCCCTGGGCCCACTGCCCTGCCCATCTGCAGGCCCTGCCGAGGGAGGCCCTTCCACCCAGAACAGCGCTGGCTGGGACCTGGGGCAACTGCCTGGGTCCCCTGCGCCCTCCTGGAGTGCCACCGAGGGCTGCGGGGCAGGCAGGGCTCACTTCTCCCCCGGGAATGGGGACCCTTGTCCCCACAAGTCCAGCCAGTCCCCCCTGCAGAGAGCTGGTCCACCGGTCACTTAGCTCAGCCCACCGGGGTTCCGGTGACCCCCAGGCACTGTCCCCGTGTAGGGGGATGGACTCCAGAGCACCAGGAAGTCCCAGGGAAGCAGCCCTGCCCCTCGGGGCAGGGAGCTGGGCCCCAGAGGGACTGCTCAGGTGACAGGTCCTCCAACTCTGGGGCCTGAGTTCCCTAGCAGCCCCTGCCCTGGGGGCCCTCACCTGCCAGCCCTGTGGAGAAGACGCTCTTGGACACAGTCACCCTGTCCTCCGGCACCTTGGCCCAGTCTCCCGTGGCCCGCCAGCCCTTCATGGGGAAGCTGATGTCTGAGGCACTGCTGGCCGGAAGCTTGTGGATGCTGAGGACTGGGGCAGGGCAAGGGGACAGGACAGACAGAAGGTCACATGGCCAGGAGCCTCAGCCTGGGGAGCAGGACAATGGCACAGAGATGCCCAGGGCTCTGGGGGCATGGGTCATCGTCCAGCTGCCACCTCCCAGTCCCTGCTCAGCCCTGGGCACAGGAGCTGCAGATTCCAGCCCCACACACGCTGGCCGCACACGGCTCCGCACTCTCTGGCGGGAAAGCCCCCATGGGGTCACAGATGGGGAGCAGAAGGGACAGCAGGTATGGCCAGAGCCCCAGAGAGTAAGAACCAAGAGGGGACCTTGCCCAGACTCTGTCCCCATGGAGGATCCACAGGGAGCCAGGTGCCACTCGCCCCTGCCTCCCTCCTGGGATGTGGCCCATAGCCCCGAGCCTGTGACCTGCCCTCCTGCCCTGAGTCCACTGTGCAGGTGGACACTCCCTCTCAGGACACTGAGGAAGGCTGCCAGTCAACCCAGGCCTCAAGAACACAGCCCTGGGGTACGGGCTCCCACCCGTCACAACTGCGTCCCTTTCATTCCCACGCCCCACCCCAGGCAGCCACTGACTGCGCCCTGGTGTCCCTGGGCCTGGGCAGTCACACAGATGTGGAGTTCAGGGAGCCCTAGAACCTCTGGGGCCATCCTAGGGCTCTGGGGCCCCCAAGGCTGCCCCTGCCCTGCCCAGCCCAACCCAGGCCCACCGGGTGCCACTGCTTGGTGGCAGGGAGTGGGCCCTGTCTGCACACCCTGGCTTCACCTCACTGGCTTGGCCTTGCCCTCCTTGGACTTCTGAGGTCACCCTGGGGACAGGACAGCCCACCCCCCGATCCAGAAGGACGCTGCAAGCGAATGATGTCACTCATGAGGCCCCTCCAAGAGCATCTGCCCCATGCGGGGCACTGGTGTGCAGCCTGAGGGGCAGCAGTGGACAGACAGACCCCTCCTGGGTCAACAGCAGTGGACACGACAGGGCCTGCCGGGCAGTGAGGGAGTCCTCCCGTTGGTGGCTGAGGAGGGGCACATCCCTTGGGCTGGAGCCCATGGGTAAGGGCAGAGGGCAGGGCAGTGGGGCCAGGAGGCAGGGTCCAGTCCTGCTGAGGCAGGGAGGAAAAGGGCAAGGGTGCTCAGGGACCCCTTCAAAGATGGTGCTGTCCAGCCGTGAGCAGCAGGGGAGGCATGCAGGCCAGGGGAGGGGCAGCGTCAAGGATCTGGCCTGGCCGGGGAGCGGGAGCAGGAGACCCCGCTTGGTGGACACCCGGGCAGCAGGGCCCTGAGCTGGAGCCAGGGAGGGCCAGGCTGCAGGGGGATGCTGGGCCCTTGGCCTGGATCTGCAGACCCTGTGTGGTTTTAAGGCCTTGAGGAGGTGAGTCACAGGCACGAGAGAGCGTGGGGCAGGAAGGCCCGGAGCCTGGACCCCACCTGTTGTGGTGGGACAGGGACCAGCCAGGGAGGAGTGGACAGTCCAGAGTGGGAGGTGGAAGGGCTGGTTTGATGTCCAGTGGAGAAGCGGGAGAGGAAATGGGGAGGGGAGGTGGCCAGGAGTCAGAAGCCAGGAGCTGCCCAGAACACAGTAGGCACCGAGCTGACCAAAGGGTCTTTTTGTTTGTTTTGGTACCAGGGGTTGAACCCAGGGTGCTTAACCACGGAGCCACACCCCAGCCCTTGTTGTTTTCATTTAGAGACGGGGCCTTGCTGAGATGCTCAGGGCCTCACTAAGTTGCTGAGGCTGGCTTTGAGCTTGCAATCCTCCTGCCTCAGCCCCCCGAGCCAATGGGATTGTATCTATGTGCCTCCATGCCTTGCTGACCACAGGGTTCTATGGTGGACATCACCCATGACCCTGATGGAGAGCAGAGGACACACACCTGGCTGGGTGGGCTCCTGGTAGGTAGGGAGTGGAGAAGGTGAAGGAGGCTGGGGTGGGAGGGCCAAGGCAGAACGTCCTCTGTCAGGGCTCCGGTTCTCATGGGCATGCCTGGGTGGGGCCCGGGAGAAGGCACACCATGGGGGGTACGGGGGCAGCACGTGGAGGACAAAGGTCAGGGTGGCCGGCAGGTAGGACCTCATGAGAGAAAGCCCTGTGGGCCAGCGGTTCTGTGGGCACGGGACTGACCAGGCTGGGAGCCAGGGCCAGTGACGGGGACAGGCAGCTGCAGTGAGCCAGAGGGAAGATGCAGGACTGCCCACAGGAACCGGGGCTGACCGGACCAGGGCATGCCCCCGGGTTAGCGTATGGGGGGCACATGGGTGAAGCTGGGTCCCCAAAGGTCCACAGGGTACAAGGAGTTCAGCTACCCCGGGTTGTCCCTGGGTCCTGGGGTCCGAGCACCTGGATTCCAAGCTGGGAGCAGGTGGAGAGAATGGTCTGGAAGGAGCCTTGAGCAGGGAGGAGGGCCTGGCCCGCCCCTCCCAGAGTCCCCGGGCTTTGGGAGGAAGCCAGCCCCTGGCCCTGGAGGGACCAGCTGGGTGGTGCTGGGCCACGGGGGGTCCCAAATGCTCAGGAGATGGGAAGAGGGACAGAAAGGGGTGGGGTGTATGGGGTCTCAGGACGCATGGGAGGTCCAGGTAATAGTGACTGAGAGGAGGCCAGGGCCTCTGTGGTGACCAAGGCCTGGCTCTGAATGGCGTCGGCCCGGGGCAGACTGCCAGAGGCAGGTCAGTGACCCTCCAGGGCCTGGGCCATGGGGGGGCCCTGGAGCCAGCACCTCTGTGAAGAGCTGGGCCAGGAGGGGGGAGAGCTCCCTTCCACACCCGTCTCTGGTGGCCACACAAAAGCCCTGGGCCACCTGTCACTCAGGAAGACACCTCGTGGGAAGCGAGACACCTCGGGATGGTGACGCAGGCTGGGGCCACAGACCGCATTTGACAGGTGGCCTCCCAGGCGCCTGGGCCTCCCCGAGATGACTGAGCTCTGAGGTCCTGAGCTCCACGCAGAGAGCGGACCAGCATTTGCACCTCCAGCTTAGGAGACGTGGCACCCGCCTGGCCAGGGCAGCTCTGGGGCTGCAGCCAGGACAGCAGCAGGGCTGGGGGACCCGTGGGCCTAGCTCAGCCTCGTCACGCCACTGCAGGTGGGACCCCAGGGAGGGGACACCTCCTCCTGGGTGCTTCTAGATCACAGCTGGGCCAGTGCTCCCTCCTGGGCCCCGTGGAGGCTCCCTAACCAGGCCTGGGCAGGCTTGGGACCATGGCCCGAGACAGGAAGTCAGGGACTGACTAGAGTGATCTGCGTGTCTGCGAGACAGCGGCTGCTCATCTCCAGGGCGCCCCGCTGGTCTCCGTGGCTCTCCACCTCCTGTCCAGACAGACCCCAGCATCATGCCATGTTTAAAAAGGAAACCGAGGCTCAGCCTTCACCATGGAGCCAGGGAAGTTCAGGCCCCTGACGAGGTGCTCTTGGGGCTGCAGGGCAGAGTGGGGCTGGGGCAGGGGGAGCCGGCCCGGGACCCAGGGCTTCAGGCCAGAGGCTGGCTGTGTGGTCCTGGTGGGACCTGGAACCTCCTAGGGTGCCCATCATCAATCCGATGGTCCCAGAGCTCGGAGACAAAAGCCAGCCCAGAACCGGTTCCCGTCCTGGCCAGGAGGGTGGCAGGGGCTGCCTGGCCACTGCTTCTCTATGTAGGTGGGAGACTGAGGCAGAGGGCCAGCAGGGGGCTGCAGGGCAGGACACAGAGGGCTGGCCGAGTGAGGGCGGCTTACCCAGGTTGTCTGTCACCTGGTACGCATCCCTCAAGTCCTTCATGCGGAAGCCGATGACATCCACAAAGTCCTCCACCAACCGGAAGAGCTCCTTGGCGTTGGGGCCCATCTGGGGAAGGCAGCCAGAGCTAGGGGAGGCACGCGCTCCGGGGGTGACGGCCCCTCCCTCGGCCAACCCCTCCCCTTGCTGTTCCTTCTTCTTCTGGGTCCTGCCGGTCATTTGCCAGCACCGTCAGGAAGCAGGGCCAGTGACCTCTGGCATCCACCCCCACTTGTAGGCAGGATGGCTGGGACCCAGAGGGACTGCTGGACTTCAAGGGGTCCGAGGCTAGGGGCACGTCTCTGGGCCCAGACTAGGTACTGCCCTGGGGACAGGTGCAGAGGCAGACTCAAGGTCGGCCTGTGAGGACGGAAGGCTAGGTGCTCTTGCCCTGTGAGGAAGACCTGCCACCTCCAGGTCCTCTGGCCACACACCGTGAGGTCACCTGGTTCCCGCCTGCCACCAAGCCCACAGGACAAGCTGCTGTCCTTCCCATGAAGAAACTGGCTTCTTCCCCAAGCCATGCACCCACAGGAGGCCCCACCCAGGGCTGGTCTGGGGCCCAGGCGCACAGACTGCCCACACCCTCCATACCAGCTGGGCCTCCTCCCACTTGTCCCGGTTCTCCTCTGCCAGCAGGTTACTGATGATCTGCACAAAATTCTGGAAATACGAAGGGCCAGTGAGAGAGAAGAAGGCACTGGTGTGTGACCAGGACCTGGCCCAAGCTGCCGTCAGGACCAGGGCGCGGCTGGCACCAGGCCTGAGGCTCAATCACAGGTTGGGGTCACAGTCCCAACCGGGGCCAAGGCTGTGGCTCAGCCTCTAACTGAGGTCCAGGATGGCTCTCCAGCCACTGTCCCAGGCACCCGGCCCCTGGGTGTCCCCTGAGAGCCCACCTGCACATCCCCAGGGGTGGGGCTGTAGTAGGCCCTCCGGAAGATCTCGGTCATGTTCCTTAGGACATCGATGGTGGACAGCAGGTCCCCACTGTAGCTGGTCCCATCCTGGGAGATCTCCACCAGGGTCTGGATGACCTCTGAGACCCCCTCCCCGGGCAGCCCGCGTTGAGCCTTAGCCAGGTGCTCCCGGGTCTGGGGAGGATGGAGAGGGCCACTGCTGTCATGTCTAGGCAGGTGCCAGGGGCCTCCCATGCCTGGAGGCCCCTGTCACCCCTGCCTCGTGTCCAGAGGGTGGGTGTGTCAAGGGGACAGGCAGAGGAAGCCCTGGGCCAGGGCGGCACTCACCATCATCTGGATGTTGCGATAGTCAATGGAGACGCAGCGGATGTAGGTGGGGGGCTCCCAGTAGGCGATGCCCTCCTCGTCCAGCTCACAGCGCCGCAGGATGAGGCCTGGGGAGACCTTCCCCTTCTTAGGTGGACGTGCACTGCCCAGCACAGGGGTCCCACGCACAGCTCCCGCAGGAATGGCTCTGCGCCTAACTCTCCACCCCGATATGCAAGGCAGGGCCAGCCCTGTTCCCTTCATGCCACAAACTCTGAGCTGCCACTGAGCACCGCCAGGGGTGCCAGGGACCCGCAGGCACCAATCCTTCCTGGGCCCACTGCAGGGAGCCAGGGCCTCTCCCAGGCTCCTCCCAGTCCAGAGCCCTGGGGAGCACCGGCACCTGGCCCCTGTCTTTCCTCCACAGGGTGCAGGGCCTCGCTGGCCCAGGACATGGGGCAGCTTCGGGGGCTATCTGGCATTACATCAATGGCCTGGGGCAGAGGTCACTGATGGCAGTACCCCAGGAGGTCCTCAGAGGAACAGGGAGAGCTGACGCACACAAGGAGGTTACAGCCATGTGGGACCATCCTGTCATCCAGCAGGACCACAGGGTGGCCTGAGGTAGCTCCCTGGCCACTGATGTAGATGGGGACCAAAGCCACAGGCCCTAGGGTGCAGTCACACGCGCGGACAGGCTGAGCAAGGCACCGAGGGGCACTGTGTCCTTCCTCTCACTCCTGAGAATCTGCAGTACGCAGCAACAACCGGAGGGGAGGGGACAGCAGGCGTGGCCAGCAACCCCTGGCACCCACTGCCCTCCTGGTCCCTAGGACCCCAACTTCCCTGTGGAGGACCTCCTAAGGCCTCCGTCACAGGTGAGGAGACAGATGCCATTCAGGGAAGAGGGCAGAGGTGAGGCCCCACCTGAGCCCTGGTTTCCCTGCCTGCTGCCCTCGGCACAGAGACCGCAGGAGAGGCGGCCAATACCAGGGTGCAGCCGAGCCCCTTCCCCACGGAGCCCACCTGCTTTCTGCACCCTCTCACAGCCCCAGCGGCTCCTCGGGGCCCGCGGGGTGATCAATGCTGGCACTCCCAGGAGCCTTGCTCCTCCCTGCCCTGCAAGCCCAGGTGAGGGTGCTGACTTCACGTGCCTCAGTCTGCCACCTGTAAACAGGCTGTGGTGGTGACCACATGGGGGTGTGGAATCACAAAGGGACTCTCACATTAAGTGCATGGCATGGGTGCTGCCCTGAAAGTGTCCCCACACCGTGGTCCCAAACTCCTGGCCTGTGCTACTGGACATCAGCGTGCACCCGGGGCTGCCTGGGCTCTGGGCCTTAGAGTGGAGCCTGGAGGCAACTCTATGGGGGTGTCACAGGAGCCCCCATACCCCTTACCTGTGGCATTGCGTGGACACCGGACTGCAGCCACCTCCCCTGCTGGTGTTTCCTTCCAGACCACAGCTCCAAAGTTGTCCTCGTCACAGATCTCATGTGGCTCTGCCAAGGGGCCAGAGATAGTGAGGGGCTGGGGACCAGGAAGGGATTGGGAGCTGGCACCCACTGTTCCAACTAGGTCAGCTGCCCAGACCCCCCAAGCCTCTCCCCAAAGCCCAAACACGGTGTGGGAGGGGTCTCACCAGGACATCGCTGGGTGCCACACTGCCGGTACTCATCCTGGGGGCCCTGGCAGGCTGCTCCCCCAAAGAAGGGCCCAGAGCAGACACGTTCCCGCCGCTGACTGCCACCACCACATGTGACACTGCAGCTGCCCCAAGAGGCCCAGGCCTGCCACTTGCCGTCCACTGCAAGGGTGGCCAGACAGAGGCACAGACAGTGGGGATAGGAGGGTCAGGGTCAGGGAACAACAAAGCACAGGGGCACAAACGGGGCCACCAGGACACAGGGATGAGAACCCAAGGAGCAGGAGCCACCAGGAGAAAGGAAACCAAGACCAGGGTCCAAGAGACCGGAGACCAGCAAGACGCTGACCCCAGAGCTCCCGCACCACGGGGCACGTGTCCGGCCCACTGACTGAGCACCAACCCCACGGCCACATGCAGGACCACAGCCACCCAGGGGGCCTGGCCTCCCCCGAGGCCTGCCTGCAGGCCGGGGCCCTGACCTGGACACTGCTGCAGGAAGCAGTCCCGCGTCTCTACCCAGTGGCCCTGGCACTCAGCGCCCCCGTAGGAGGGCCCGTTGCACTCGCGTGTGCGCTGCTGCCGGCCCTGGGAGCAGCTGGCCGAGCAGGTGCTCCAGCTGGACCACTCATTCCAGTTTCCGTCCACTGCCCGGCCCAGGGGAGGAAGAAGACAGGAAGCCAGCGTGAACACCCAGCACCCCAGAGCTCCACTGGCACCCCAACCCCACCTGAGCAGCGTGAGGGTCCAGCCTCTGGTCCCACTGAGCCAGGTCTGGGCTCCTGGGATGGGGACGTACGCCCCTCCGGCCCGCCCCGGGCCCTCCCTCTCACCTACCAGGGCACAGGGCGATGTTGCAGAACTTGGTCTGCTTCTCGGGACCCTCGCAAGGGTTGCCTCCAAACTGGGGGGGCCTGCAGGTGCGCGTGCGGTCCCGGAAGCCGCGGCCGCAGGTGCTGGAGCAAAGGCTCCAGGGTGACCACTCGTCCCAGGCTCCATGCACTGTTGAGGGACAGAAAGGCGCTGCTGCCCTCTGAGTCGGCGGCACCTGCCCTGCTGCCCACTCGCGCCCCACGGCCGCGCCCACCTGGACACACGGCCGAGTTGTTGCACAGCCGCTGCTCCCGCAGGGGCCCGCTGCACTGTGTGCTGTAGGAGGAGGACACGCAGAAGCGGGTGCGGGTCTGCCAGCCCTCGCCACAGGTGCTGGAGCACACGCTCCACGGGGACCACTCCTCCGCCGCCGGGTCACCTGCGGGCCACACCTGCCACATCACAGGACTGCCCAGCCAGCACTGCCCTGTGCCAGACCTGGAGGGCTGCCCAGGAGGAGCTGGGCCAGCTTTCCCACAAGGCCTGGAGCCTGAGGGCTGGCCTGGGCCACCCTCAGGTCCCCAGAGCAATTATCGGAACCTCCCCCACTAGATGGCGGCATTTTGTGGCACAGCAGCCCTGCCCTCTCCAGCTCACCAGTCTGTGGGTACGGGAACCCAAAATGCTGCAGCTCGTCCCCCAGCTCCTCCCGCCGCCGGGCATCCGTGGACCGCAGGGACTGGCTCCGGGAGCTGGTACGCCCAGCAGCTGCGAGGTAGACTCAGGTCAGCACCCCTGCTGGGGTGCCCTGTGTCCTTGGCCACAGTGGGCTTCTTGCCAGGACCACAGCTGCCTGGCCCCGCTGGGCAGCTGGGAAACCAGGTTCAGAACACTGGCCTGGTGCCGGCCCTCCTCTGGTCACTACAGACTCACAGGACGTGGTGCTGAGGGTCCTGTACGGCCTGTATCCCCTGCCTCGCAGCCCCTCTCTCTAAGCCTGGGGTCACCTGCAGGATGGCTCCTCTGAGCTGCTGCCACTCCCTCCTGCTCAACAGGCCATCTGCTGCCCCCACCCCTGCCCAATGCTCAGGGGCCTCCCAGGCTCCTGAGATGAGCTTGGGTCCCCAGGAGAGTTCATCAAGGGAAAAACAACCCGAGAATGACAGTCTCATTAGAACTTGATTTAACTTTATGAGGGCAGCTAAAAAATGCATGAGGTCATTAGAGAGCCCTAAGAGAAATGCATCCCGGCTGCTCTGGCTGGGACGGGCTGGCCTGGCCGAGCTCGCTCTGGGGGAGGGAAGCTGAGAAGGAAGCTCCATGCAGCCCCACCTAGCTCTCGGGGCCACCCCGGCTCTGGGCTCCCACCTGCACTCAGCCTGGCCTGGCCCTCTCTCTGGGCGAGGATCCGCCCCATCAATCCACAAACCCGTGGGATCCCCCCAGCGCGGCCCCTCCTCTTCCCATCCTGGGGCCCTCACCCTCGGGCCAGTTGGCCTCTTCCAGGTCCAACCCACCTCGCAGCCCCCGCCCACCCCGCCGCCCACGCACTCACGGCCACAGGCCTTGCGGTTGCACAGACGACCCTCCTCCAGAACGCCCTCGCAGCCGCCGCCCTCGATGCCTGGCGCTGGCAGGCAGGTGCGCGTCCGCGTTTGCAGGCCTCCTCCGCAGTCCCTAGTGCACTCGCCCCACAGGGACCACAGCTTCCAACCGCCTGGGGAACCAGGGGGCGGGGTCAGAGCCAGGAGGACTGGGGATAGGCCGCTGGAGTTGGGAGTGGGCAGCACCCAGGGGAAAGCACCAGCTGCGGCTGGCTGGGAGTGGCAGAAGTGCCCCGTGGGGCCTTAGGGGACCTGGTGCCACCCAGCTCCTGGGCACCTTCTGGAGAGCTCAGGTCAGTCCTGATACCTGGTACTTGGCACAGCCCAGGCGGGTTGGCCGGAGGGTAGTGGTCTCCCACCCACCCCAAGGCTGTCTTAGACACAAGGACCCTGAGAGGCCCAGGGCAGAGAGCTTGCTAAGGCTTGCCTTCCTGCACACCTGGACACCCTCCCAGGCCCTTCATCAATTTCTGGCTCAGGTGCTGCTCCTCGGAGCTTTTGCCTCCTCTGCACAGAGGAGGGCTAGACTTGGCCATTGCCCAAGCCCCACCCAACCCCACGCCCGCCAAGGCCCCACACCAGGGCCCAGCCTGGCAGACCCAAAGACCTATTTAGGACCCAGCAGAACTGACCCCCTGCTGAGCTCTGGACACAGGCCTCCAGGCCCCTGGCCCTGCTGACTCCAGCCACCCACTTCAGCCTCTCCTAGGTCTTCCTCCACCCTGGCCCTGGTAGTCCACTGCCTTCACCAGAATGTGTTCCCCCAACAACCAGGCCTACTGCCCCTGGGGACCTCAGCCCCTTGGTGGTCCAGGGCTTCTGAGAACACTGAGGGCTGCTTGAAGGGCCAGTGCCGGCAAGCACCAGGAGCAAGGGGCATGAGAGGGCAGCCTCATCGGAGGGCCGAGCATGCAGGCGGCACTGGTGGGCCACGGGAGGCCTCCTGCAGGGGACCTCGCACTACACAGCTGGGCCTCTGCCATCCCCTGGTCCTCTGTGGATGTCCGGGCCATACACTCCAGAGCAGTAGGGTTAGATGGACTTCAAAAGAGCAGTTGACCCTTCACAGGCTGGGCTCAAGCCCAGAGGACAGGGTACCTCTACTGAAGACACCCTGACCTATACCTGTTGAGGAGGAGGAGAGGAGGTTGGTGTTGGAGCCCAGAGACTGCCCCACACTGCCCCCTGGGGGCACTGAGCCAGACAGCTTGCTCAAGAGAGCACAAGAGGCCCCTCCAGGGACCAAGAACCAGCTGGCCAAGGGCAGAGGACTCTTGGCAGTAGGGAGGGCC
This sequence comes from Ictidomys tridecemlineatus, assembly GCF_052094955.1. NCBI lineage: Eukaryota > Metazoa > Chordata > Mammalia > Rodentia > Sciuridae > Ictidomys > Ictidomys tridecemlineatus. Next base: position 1,968,622 of record NC_135483.1, read on the forward strand.
TCTGGTGCCTAAGCCTTACCTGTGGCCTAGAGGAGGGAACCTCACCTTGAGGTGTGAGAATAGGGACACGCAGGATGTCCCAAAAGGTGAGCAGCCCCACCACCCAAATGGTCCCTGGGTCATCTCCTGGCCTCATACCGATCACTGCCCAGGATGACAGCCGGCTTCCCAGGATTGACCAGCAGGAGGCTCAACATCAGGAAAGCACTTGGAAATGTCCGAGTGTAAGCACGGCCTTCTGGTCAGAGCTGACCCTGGGCCCTGGTCTGGTTGCGCACCCTGCAATGCCTATCTTCTCTGCACCCATGCTTGGGCTGGGCCAGCAGGGGGCACCAGCATGGATGGTGGGAACAAGGCAAGGAATCACGGTCACAGATGGGAGGCTTGCTCTCCTGCTGGGACGCAGGGTGGAGAGGGGCGTCTTCTACCCCCGGCTTGATGTGGAAGCTGCTCTCCCCTCAGGGAGCCCACAGCCCCGTGGTCTCCAGAGAAGCAGAGCACTAGAGCTGGAGCCCAGGGGGACCAGTCCTCCTGTCCAGTGCACCAGGCCGTGTCTGCCTGGCAGGACACAGCCAGTGCGCAGGGAAGTGGGGCGGTGCTTCTGAGCCTCTTCTCAGTCTGGGTGGAGTGTCCCTTCTGGAGGGGGGCTGCCCTGCTCCCATTTCTCAGACAACACAGGGGCCACAAGTGAAGGGGTGCCTGTACCTCTCCCCCCAGCTAGGAAGAGGCCACTCAGGGACTGTGCCAAACTGCTGGGCTCAGGCCCCACATCTCTGGGATGGGTTGCTTCCCCTCCCATGGGTGGCCCTCCTGGGTGCCCAGTCCCTGGCGGGCAAGCCCAGTGCCAGCACAGAGCCTGCACTCTAGCCCCACCAGGCATGCTTCACCCTGTCTGTAGCAGAGGAAACTGGGGCTGGGAGCAGCAGCCTCCCACTGGGTGAGGCCAGTCTGCTCCAGCTGGTACCGACTGGGACAGAGGGGCTGGGCACAGGCCTGGGTCCTGAGCAAGAGCTATCAGTGTCTGTGCACCCTGCACTGCCTACCTCATTTCATCCTCAGATAAGGTGGAAGGCCTCAGAAAGCAGGCAGGAGGGCACAGGAGGAGGCAAGCAAGATGTCCCCCGCCCAGGGCAGAGCCGAGGGCAAGGGGAGGCACAGTGGACAGGACAAGGCGGGAGCTGCCCAGGCTCAGGCCTTAACTCAGGGCAAGCGAAGGAACCAGGTTGAATTCAGATCTTCAACCAGATCAGGTTCCAAATCCCACCCCTCCCCACAAGGCCATTTGCCAGGACTGACCAGCCTCAGGAGTCTCACCTGCCATCCCATCCCATCCGTGATGCTAGACAGAGCAGAGGGCCGATTCACGGAGGCAGGCCTGGCGACCGGGTCCAGCTGGCACATGCAGCTTGTGCCCCTTTGCGCCCAGCCCAGCCCCCATGAGGAATCCTGAGTGGTGTGGAAACTGGCAGTGGGTGGGAGAGAGGGTGTCCAAGCCAGGCTAATCGGAGGATGCCACTCGGTTCCCATGGCAACTGCTGCGCCGCAGCCTTTCAGGATAGACCCAGGTTAGGCCTCAGCTGCCAGAACACCCACTATTTCAGGGCTGGTTACCTTGGTGACCCAGGTGGTGAGGATGTGGAGGGGGAGGGGAGAGGAGAGGTGGGGATCATAAAGAGAGGCTTGGGGACCCTGACACAGAGCATGGACCTCCCCCTGCCTACACTCAGTCCTGTCCCAGCTGGTTATGTTGAGTCTGGATCCAAGTCATAGGCTGTGCCCTGGTCCCGGTCACAGATTGATTCCTGACTCTGGTCACGCACGGAGCCTTGATCCTCATCATAGACTGACCTCTGACCTGAGCATAGGATCCCCGGTCCAACACCACACACTGAGCCCCGATCCCAGCCACCACTGATCCTAACCTTGGCCGTGTCTCTCCACTAAGGAGCACTTAGGAAGTGTAGCTGCCGCTTTACCGTCATCTCCTGCTAACGTGCGTCCTCACATGGCTAACGCTCCACAAAGGTTTGCCCCGCCAGGGTGGCCGCCAGAAAGGGAGTTACAGGGAAGGACTCCGGGGTCCCCTGCCGTGCAGCACACACACAGCACAAAGGCTGTCAGGTCCCGCGGGACGCAAGGGGGCAGCAGAGGAACAGGCAGGGCTGGGGGTGGGCTGCCCCTCGGCCCGGAAAGAAGCCGCTATTCTTCCCCCACTCAATGCCCCTCTGTCTGGAAGCCTCATTTCCATCTCATTATGGCGATGAATAGAGCCAATTATCGGCCGCCAGGCCGGCCGGCCACCCAGGGACGAGGGTGCACAGTGAGGGGGTTCGAGTGTCCTTCCCACCCTGGGGACCAGGCCTGAAGGCAGGGGCTCCCCAGATCCTGCAGCCGAAGTGGGCTGGGTCGGGGCTCCGCGGGAGCCCTTCCCCCAGCGCGGCCTCTCCAGTCTCCGGGATCCCCTTTGGAGGGGAGGGACACTGCACTCCCAGCCTCATCCAGCAGAGGGCGCTCGAGCCCCGCAGGTTGTGCAACCCCTGGGCTACTGCCCATTCTTGCCCCTGCGGGGCCGGCTGGGGTCTCCTGGCACTCACTGCAAGGTGCAAGAACGGTCCTCTGTCCAGGCTTCCTAGAGGGGCGCCCAGGCGCTGACCCCGGCCATAGGACCCCTCTGAATAAGCACAGGACCACAAGGACAGGAGGCTCCCTGATGCCCCTCCCCCACTTAGCCCCACTCCTGGCTCATCCAGTGGGCCTGAAATAGCCCACCTTCTGCTGGGCTGGCAGCTCCTCCTCCTGTGGAGCACCTGCTCAGTGAAGGCTCACACAGGTCCCACAAGCAAGTCCCCCCAATTCCCAGCCCACAGAGGGGAACGGGCTCCTGAGCTCCAGTGGCCCACTCCTGCAAGGCTGGGCTTTCTGGCTTCTTTCTCGGGGTCTGGCAGGTGCTCCCAGGTGCTCCTGGTCCTGAGAACAGTGCCCTGATCACTAGTCTGAAAACTCAGTCCCTCCTGGACAGTCCTGCTGCTTGTCCTGCTCGTCCCAGGCTCTGGCTGTCCCGTAGCCAACCTGACACCCCTTCTCCTGCCTTTCTGGGAAGTGGCACTAAATTTAGGCCATGATCCTCGGCCTGCCTCCAGCCTCGCGGTCAGGGCTGGCCTCTGGGCTGAGGCAGGCCAGCACTAAGGGCTGGCAGCTCCCTGTGGACTCTCTGCATGGGCCCACCCTGCTCTTTCCACCTGATGGGCACTGAAGCCTTGTTTTCTAGACTTTTCTAAATTGACAGCCAAGATGAGGAGCCCAACATCCCTGAGAGTGAAGATCCTGGTGCTTTTCCCAGCCCCACCATCTTCCCAGCACCCACCAAACTCCACCTCAACCCCAGCTCCACCCCAGACCTCCTCCCACAGGTCAGGCCAGCTCCCGCCTGCCCTCATGCTGCCCCTCTGGCCTGCAGACCTCAGCGGAGCTCCTGGGAGTGGGACTGTATGGGGGGTCACTAGCCAGGCAGTGCACTGATGACTGGCCCTGGGCAGGGCCAGAGGGAGGGTCAGCTCCAGCCCTGCAGGCCATCGGGTCCCTCGCAGGCCTAGCAGAGCACGCATGCGCATGTATATCCACATGTCCACACCCCCAGACACCCAGGTCAGCTGAGCCTCCCACCCCTGCCCTGGCCTGTGTGTACACACACACAGGGACACACACATGGGGACGTCCATACGCAAGGGGACACACACACTCGCTCCCACCCCCAGGAGGCTGCTTCTTCATTATCCTACACGTCGCTTCTGCAATAAAATTCTTTAATTAAAAACATGAATATTTAAAACAGCCCTGGAGAGAAATGCCCATCTCACCAGAGGCAGAGGGCTGCTGAGAGGTGGAGGGGAAGATGGAGTGACAGGGAGACAGAGCTGGGGGTGGCACCGGGACCCAGGGTGGGTGCAGGGCCTGGCAGCCATGGAGGGGGCCGGGCGTAGAGGGACAGTTGCTCTGGCCTGAGGCATGTTTGTGGAATCTGATGCGTGACGTGGCCATGTGGCATTGGGACGGGCCTGGTGGGGGCAGGGTTGAAAATGGGCCACGCTTGCCTGGGCTGCCTCCGCCTCGCCTGGCCAGGCACCTCGCTGAGGTGGGGCTGCCCGGTGGGTGCAGTGAGGCGGGGGTCCTGGGCCGGGGCTCGCCGAGGAGAGCTGGGCAGCTGCCGTGTGGGCTCAGCCCCTGTCTTCTGAAGTTACCTGACCTTTCTCCTTCTGCACACAGAGGGCACTCAGTGTAAGCCCAGGTGGCACCCAGGTGTCTCTGCAGCCTACCACTCACTAAGCTGTGTTACTCGGGTCACTGCGCTAACATCTCTGTTGCCCACACGCATTTGCTGAGCACTTGCTGCATGCACCTCGGGGAAGGGCCATGAGGGGCACAGGCCTCCTCTTAGCACACAGTCAGGGAGGTGCACGACCTGCCCATGGTGACCTGTGCCATGGAGGAGAGGCAGAGGGGCAGAGGGCCATGGAGGGACTGCCGCCATGACACAGAAGGTCAGGGGCCTCAGGAGAAGGAGTGAGGCTGCGGGCTCAGAGGGGAAAGCACTCAGCCCTGCGAGGTCCTGAGGCAGGGGGCAGCCTCAAGGGGGAGCCTGTCTCAGGGGGCCGCCACGAAGAGAAAGCAGTGGACACTTGGGTGCTTCGGCCCAAGGTGAGCACCGGGCAACTGCTGCGCGGTCACCGCGGCTCATTTTCATTCTCATGGCCCAGGAAGCCACAGAGCCTCTCAGGTGCAGGGCATGGGCAGGGACTGTGTGCCACCTGCTTCACGCCACCAGAAAGACGGGCAGCCCCTGCACTCCACTCCACACTGCACAAAGAGCCGCACAGAGCCCTGCCGTGTGCACACGGGCTCACTCGCATGCATGAACACCAGGCACAGCAAAATGCATCGCACCCACACATGCAATGTGTGCACACACATGTCACATACACACAATGTGCAGTATGAACAGTCACTGCACCATGCACACACATGCTACCACATGTACACACATATGTGGGTGCACATGCCAGACGCATGTGCATGAATACACGCGCAATGCACTGTATGTATATAAACTCCATGCACTGCACACACACGTGCACTGCATGTATGCACACGTGTAACATGCATGTAGCACACTCACAAGGCCATTCATATGTGAACATGCATGTGTATAACACCCTATACACGCATGGATGCGTGCTTACATTTGTGAATGCACAGAGCCCACAAGCCTGTCCACTGCTGACCTGTGCACCCATCACATGCTGTATGCACACGTGTGCCACCTCACCAAACCAAAGCGTGTGCTCCCTGCTCCACCCCACCAGAGCCCATCCACACACTTCCAAACCGGCTCATGAACAGGATGTACCACACACATGTGCACACCGTGCACTCACACCTCCCTGCCTGCTCTGGGCACCACTGGCCAGCATCCTTTGTCCAAATCTGTGCACACACCCCAGCTGCCCACACTCCATCTCCAACACCCCTGCCTCCAGCCGGTCTCTGCCCCAGGCCCGCCAGGATCTCCGGCCTGGTAACACACAAGTAGGCCCATGCCTCCTCGTAACGCTGCTTCTGCTCAGAATCACCTCGCCCCACCTCTCATTCCCGTGGAAATCTAGGCAGAGAGGGCGGTGGGAATGGTTCAGATGTACATGGCAAGCCAGGGTCAGGCCAGGATTTGAACCCAGGGCCTGGGTTCAAAAGGTACAGCTCAAAAGCCCTACCCCCACCTGGCCCTGTCCTGTGCCCCAGCTCTGAGCACAATGTCCCCTCCCAAGATGTCTCACAGGTAATTCACCCTCTGTCCCACTCTGACCTCCAGATCTTCCTCCTCGCTGCGTCTCCCACCCCTGCTTCCCCACTCCAGCGGATGTCCTCACTCCTGACCAGAACCGTGGAAGCAGTCCAGTCTCTCCTGCCTCTGTGCCCACTTCATCCACAAGTCCCTCAGCTCCACTTGAAGGCCTTCCTCCTGCCCCTGCGACTGGGCCCTGACCAGGGCAGCATCAGCCACCTCCTGGATGCCTGCCTGCACCACTCCTGCCCTAGGCTCCCGCCAGGCGTCTCAGCCTCGGCTCCTGCCACGACAGCTGCCCATGGAAGGGCTCAGGAGTGGGCACCGGGGTTCCACAGCCACCAGCACCCTCCAGCAGACGCCTGCATCCACCGGGCCAGCCCAGAGAGGTCGCGGCTCCTGCCAGCCACCTCCACTGCTGAGTACCTCTGGCGATCCCTGTGTGGCCACTCCCCAACCATTCTACTAAAGACGGGCACTGCCCAGGGGGGGTGTCTGGACGGGACCCTGATGTCCGTCCACCCTGGTTGGCAGAACACCCTGCAGGGTACTCCACACAGCGGATGAAGGAAGAAGGCTCCTGCAGGGAGCTGGGTGACCACGAGTGGCAGGGCAGGACTCACGGCCAGATCTGCTGATGACCGCCAACCCCGTCCTCCTGTGTCCCCACCCAAGCCAGCCATCAGCCTCTGCGTCCCCGGAGAGCACTGCTCATTCTGCTCCATTCTTCCCGGTTCTGCTTGGCCCACTACCACGCCCACTGTGCCAGGGAAGCTAAGCTGCCCTTGCCAAGGTCACAGTGACCTCCAGCCTGCCCAAATGGAAACTGGTCCACTTCGCTTCCTGGGCCCCAGGAGCTGCCTCTGTCCTCCATGGCCCTGGAAGGGCCAGTGCAGCGCACCTCTCCCGGCCGTCCCCCAGCGGGCCGCGCCCTCCGCCTCAGGGAGGCTTCCTCCCTCTGGGACCCAGGGCCTGGAGCAGGCACGGAGCCGCAGCCCAGGACTAGCTTCCTGTGTAACCCACGACTCTTTTACGCCTATGGAGACATGGTCTGAGGAGTCCATGGGCCTCACTGGCCCTGGAGAGGCCCTTGATGTCCTTGAGGGCCCTTGACCCACAAAGGCCCCTAGACACTGAGCCCCCAGTGGAGCCTCACCCCTGAACACAGGTCAGCTCCCACGCAGCCTGCCAAGCTGCAGCCCCTGCCCCTGCCCAGCTCAGCCCAGCCTGGCCTCCAGCCCAGGTCCTGGGTGCACGGGGCCTCAGGACACAGGGCAGGCGTGTGCCGGACTGCCCTGTCACCTCACCTTGAGCAACCCTGGCTTCCAGCCCACGGTCGCTCCAGGAGGGCTCCCACCTCCCCAGGGGAAACCCAGGGGCCAACACCCCTCAGACCGCCTGGGACCCTCTGCAGCAGGACACGCCAAGCACCCTGCTGTCCCCTCTGCCTGGAATGCTGTCCCCTCACATCCCCCAGTCTGTGAACAGGGTTCACAGCCTAAGTGACCTCCCTGACCTCAAGAAGCTAGCAGCCCAGAGAGCCAGGGCGCGGGTGGCTGTGCGCCCGCCACGGCCGGAGGAGTGGCTGCTGGCTGCTGGCTCCTGGCCCCTCTCCATCCTGAAGGGGCAGCTCCCAAGGCAGCACTCCTGTGCTGTTCTTGCTGCTGGGTCCCCTACAGCAGGCCATGGGGCAGGGGCATGCCCCCTGCCCACTCCATCCACTGTTCCCTGCACCTGGCCCGGCCACCGGCCACAGCAGGCTCGGTCCCTTGAGGTGCCCTTGCTAAGAAAAGGAAAGGACCCTCTTGTGGGGAGTCTGATCTCCCCAGCTGGCAGGAAACTCAACCCTGAACGAGCCTTGGCCACTGGGAGCCCAGAGAGCCTGTGGTGAAGAGCTCAAGGAGGCTTCCTGCTGGGACCAAGGCACTGCTGGCCACACTGCCCTGGGGGCTGGGCCCGCTGTGCCCTCACCCTTCTGCCAGCAGAGCCGCCTCAGCCTCTCCCTCCGCCACTCACCTGGTGCGCCGTGCCCACCCCTGTCCTGGGTCAGGCTGGTGAGGCAGTTCTCGGGGCCACCCGCCACGCCGTCCCTTAAGCAGACGTCCCCATGGGGGACCAAGGGGCTGGAGGCAGGGTCGCTGGCCTCTCCGCCAAGGCAGGCACAGGGGGTCTGCATGATGCCACAGGGATGGGAGCTACGGCTGCCAGCCAGACAGGCGTCCAGCCAGCGGCACAGCATCTGGCAGGCGGCCCGGCTGGGGCTGCGGTTGCCCACCACCAGGTACTCCACGGAGAAGTCGTCCCTGGGGCCGGGGGGCCCGGGGCTGTGGTCCTGGGCCGGCTGCTGGAGCTGCATCTGCAGGAACTGCTTGCTGGCCTGCAGGAAGGCGAGCGGCGCCGAGGGGTCGCAGAGCCGCAGCACCTCGTCGAAGCTCTCCACACCCAGGTAGGTGCGCGTGGACTCCAGGAAGGAGTCGAACTGGTAGGTGCGGACGCGGCCAGGGCCTCCGCAGGGCGTGGGCGCCTTGGCCACCTTCATGTAGAGAGTGTAGCGCCGGGGGTCCGGGTTGCGCAGGGTCCAGGAGCAGCGAGAGGCGTTGGCTGGAAACACAGCGGCTGCCGAGAAGTAGCCGAAGAACTTGCCCTGCACCAACGTGGTGCACGGCTCGGCCCCGGGCCCTGCGTCCACCCCGGTGGCTCCCCGCGCCCGGCGCCCCAGCAACAGCAGCAGCAGCAGGAGCGGCAGGAGGATCCAGACAGGGCCCGGGGCGGCGGCCTGGCCCCTCATCCTAGCTCGCGGGGCCGCCGGGGTTCCGCGGGCTGGGCAGACAGGCACGGGCCAGGCCTTGACATGCCAGGGTCCGGCTGCAGGCAGGGCCGGGCCAGGGGCAGGGGGCAGGGGGCCGGGAGCCGGGGTGGGGTGAGGACAGGATGGGGCAGAGCCCGGCTTCAGGTGAGAGGGCGGCAATGGCTTCTAAAGTCCAGGGCCCTCGCGCCCGCCCACGGCCACCATGGCAGCTGGAAGAGAAAGCAGAGGAGAGCGTGGTGAACCCGGAGGTTGCGGCTCCTGGCCTGTTGGGACCTGCAGGGGCAGCACAGTGGCTCCGGCCAGGCACCAAGGCTGTGGAGCACACGCTCTGGCTCTGACGCCTTCCAGAACACCTGCTCAGTCCCCTGCCTGTCCACCCCAACTAGGGTGTCCACCTGCAGAGCAGGGGTCCAGCCAGGGAAATGGCGTCCCTCTTCCTCCACCCGCACTGATTAGGGAGGGTGAGCACGCAGCCCAGGCCTCTTGGCTGCCCAACTGGCCAGGTCCTGGCATGGTTCCTATGGCTCTGCTCACGGCCCTCTGGATACCACCAAGAGAAGAGGATGCCCTCTCTGCCCTCTCCTCTGTCCTCTGCCCCTCCCTCAATGACCTTCCTCCTGCCTGGGAAGAATCTGCCAACCAACAGGCAGAGAACAGAGGACAGAGGTCATTTTGACCATCTCCACTCAGCAGACCTCGGCCTTGTCTGCAGGCCCGAGTGGCAGCACTGCAGACCCCACAGCGGGAGGCACAGGGCGTGGACGTGAGGGGTCTGACTGGTGCCGTCTGCAATTGCCAGCTGTCTGCTCTGCTGGTTCAGCCCTGTGCCCATGCATGCTCCTGCAGGAAGACCCTCATGCCCTTCATCTCCAGACACAGGACCTAGGGAGGAACAGAGGGACAATGGCCGCCTTGCCACTCCCCCCCAACGCCGTGAGGCTGCACCATGACAAAGACCCCAGGTTCAGAGACAGGCCTAAGCAGCTTCCTGAAGCTGCAGGGAAGGAGGAAAGAGCCACAGCAGAGCCTGGACAGACTCCCAGCACAGGAGAGGGCCCGGCTGCACCACTGCCCACGTTACAGTGAACAGCAAGCTAGGCACTGCCCAACCCAGATCCATCCAGGCAAGGTCCTTCACTGGCCAACCTCAGTTTCCCACATCCATTCCACCCATCAGCTGAGCCAGTAGGGGAGGGAGGGGGTCATGGTCAGTCCCCTCCCCTCTGAGCCCACTTGGCTTCGCCTCTACTCTGCTGACCCCTGCAAAGGAGGGGTGTGCTGCTTCCTGCTGCTTCCTGCTGCCTGAGCCCAGTTGGCCAGGGACACAAGGTCATCACGGCTCTTCATCCCCTCCTAGTCCTTCTGCAGTGGCCTCCCAAGCACAGCAGGGAGCGCCCAGGTCCACCCATTGAGATTCTGAGCCCCCAGCAGGGATGCTTGAGGCTGGACAATCCTCTGGGCAAGCCCTCACATGGGGCCTCAGTTTGCTCCTCTGCGAGAGAGAGAGGTCCTCACGGCTCTCAGCAAGAAGGTAAGCGCAGCCAAGCACAGGAAGTGACATCCACAGGGAGAGGAAGCCTGAGGCCTCTGGGTCACCTGGGGCAGCTCCGGCCCAGCAGGCCCTGTCGGTGGTCCTTGAGGAGGACAGACCTGCACTGCGCGCTTCTCAGCCTGCTGGCCTCCGCACATCTGGCAACTCACCGGGTCCCCACTCCCAAAGCCCATCCGCCAGCCTGCCCTACCCACCCTGAGGGGAGGCCCTGGTCAGCCTGCAGAGCCCTCCCACCCTCTCCCCTATCTGTGAAGCTGGAGAGGCCACAGCCGGAGTCCCACAGCCAGCCTCGTCCCCTGTCCCCCATTCCCAACCTTATATAGCTGCCAGCCTTCACCTGAGCCCCACCTAGGGACTGACGCTCCCCTAATGCCCAGTGAGAATCAGGGACCAGCCCCGGCCCCAGCCCCTGGGGGAATGTCAGCAAAGCCAGATGGGAAGACCCAGCCCGGCCCAGCACTGCCCCCTCGTGCCTCTGCGGCTCCACCACAGGTCCACCTCACTCTGCCCCCACTTGCGGTGCAAGGAGGCACAGGCAAGCCTGTTAGTCCTGACCCCCAGTCAGGGTGACCCCAAACCCACTGCATTCTGCCTGGCAGGGGGCCTTGCACAGCCGGGCATGTCAGTGCCGGCCTGGGGCCTCTCCCCACAGCCTCCATGGAAGGCTGTGTCTGGGAGGCACAGTGGGGTTGGGAGAGCAGAGCAGACACAGAGCCAGATGCACGAATCCCCGTCTCCACAGGCCGGTGACCAGGCACAGGGCCCTCGGGCCTCCCATACCCTGGGTGAAGAATGGTTGCAGCCTGGAGCAGGTGCTCAGCCTTACAGCCTGGCCATGAGGTGCTGGGCAGGAGGGGCTGGTGACCTTGATCCTTGAGGGCATAGCTGGGTGGGAAGACACGGAAGGACGCACCTCAGGTGCCTGCCGTCCGTGACAGCAATCCCAGGGTTCCGCTGCAGATCCCGCTTACAGATCCCGCTTACACACTAGTCCTCTTTCAGCGGAGCCACACCATGTCCTCTCCCTGTCACTGTCCCAGGACCTGCAAGAGCTGGTTGCGCCTAGGCCCTCCTGCACCCCTGCTGGCCAGTCCCACGTCATGGGCCACCCCGTCCTCTGAGCACCATCGGGGGTATGAGGCCCCCTCAGTGTGGGAGAGGTCCTTTAAAAGGACCCCCTGGCAGCCCTGGGTTTACCTGTAGGGATGTCAGGGACTGGGGGGACAGGAGTGGCCTAGGGAAGGAGGCTGCAGGGATAGGCCCCAGAGCCAGCTGGAGGTAGAGGGCATGGAGGGACGCTCCTGGGCGCAGTGGAGTTGGATATCTGCTCTGCACTAGAGGACCCGCTGTCTGGAGGGGACGAAGGAGAGCAGGAGGAAGGGGCCACAGGAAAGGCCCTCGCTGAGGCAGGGAGGTGGAGGAGCAGAAGTGTGCCCATGTGTGCCTGTGGGCACGAGGGCATGAGCACACGTCTGGGTGTGTCCCTGGTGTGTGCCACACACGTGTGCCTCTGCGGGTCACAGGGCAGGAGGAAAACCTGGGCACTGCTGATTGCTCATTGGGGGGTCCAGGTGCAGCTGGACCAGAGAGGCAGCCTTGGCAGCAGGAACCTGCCCTCAGCAGCCTCAGCGTGCCCGGCTCTCCTCCCCAGGGCCCAGCAGCACCCCATCCTGAGCTAGTCCACACCGACAGACGGACCTGGGCCCGGGCACTGCATCCCCTCCCCACCCACCCTGGACGGCCAATGGCGTCCCCAGACACCAGCCACAAAAGGCACTCTGTAGTCCTGCGGCTTCCGAACAGTGCCCGCCTGTGTCCTGAGAAGGCTGCGCTGGGGGAGGGGCAGGCGCCCTCAGCTCCGAGGGCTGTCCAGGGGGGTAGGAGGCGGGTGGGCGGCCCTCCCTGCTCAGGGTGCCCATGCATTCCTGTGGGCTTCTGGGCCTCCAATGGCCCAGCAGCTGGTCTCTGGAGGCCTGTGGGTCCTTGTAGGCCCTCTGACATGAGCCCAGGCAACCTGTGTGTGTATCTCAGGGCCCAGAGCCATGAGAAGAGGCCAGAGGTCTAGGACAGGCCTCCCTCAGGGGCAACAGACCAAGGACTGGGTGCTCGGACAGCCTGCCTCCCCAGCGCCCAGGCGCCAGACCCATCTGCCCACCTTGGCCTGGGCAGACCTACAGGACAGCCAGCCTGCATCAGCAGCACCCAGCTGTACTCTACCCCAGAGGGCAGGGTGGGGGCCAGACCAGTGAGGCATCTCCACTGGGGGACGGGGGTGCCAGGAGGCTTCCCAGAGCAGCCCAGCATGCTCACCATGCCTGCCAGGCCTGGCCTCGCAGTAGGCCACCTTCCTCTGTCCACCGCCTGCCTGGGCACAGGGACCACCCAGGGGACCTGGCTGGAAGCCAGGGTGAGCTTGCCAGGAAGACAGAAAAGCACGGACAGAACATGGGCCACTCTGGGGGTGCACAGCGGGGCCTGGGCGAGACTCTCTCAAGGCACCATAATCCCGGTGCAGGCCTTCAACCAACCCCACCCACAGAGGGCCACCAGCTGCCACCTCCACCAGTCACGGAAACAAGCCCAGAGAGGCTGAGCATCTCCCCCAGGTAGTCCTGGAGGGAGAGAGAGGCCCCATCACCCTACAGCCCACTCCATCACCCATGACACCTGGGCCCCAGGTCGGGCAAGGCCAGGCCTCCTGCACCACATGAGCTTCCTGCAGGCCCAGCCTCCAAGGCCTTTGCCCACACCTCACCCTCACCCTGATGCAGGTCCCTGCATATCCTAGGGCAGGTCTAAAATGAGAGGAAGGAAAGTCCTGTCACATAAGAGTGACACAGCTGTGTGTGTGCACATGCTCTTGTGCAGGTTTGTGTGTGTGAGAGCAAGTGGCTGGTGTGTAGGTGTGCCAGTGAAGCTGTGCATGAGGCTATGGTGTGCCAGGGGCAAGGGCATGGGCTGTGTATACATGTGCACATGCTGCAGGGGACAGGAAGACCATCTCATTACCCTGGGCCAGACACTGGGAAGAGTCCCTAGGGTTGGGGACTGGGAGCAACACAGAGGCAGGGGAGGGTGCCAGAGTCAGAATCTGCTCCTTGCCATGTTGGTTTGGCGTCACGCCCACATGCCTTTCCCTGGGCAGGCATTGCCAAGCCTTGCCCTCTAGAGCCACCAGGTAGGTCTCTGACAGGGGGGTGGTCTGCAATCTCAGACCAGTAGGCAGGAACATCCTACCTCCCATCACAGCAAGGAGAGCTGAGTCTCAGCAGCAAGGCGGCCGGTGCAAAGTCACCAGCCAACAAGCAGGGGGTGAGATGCAGGCCAGGAAGGCCGGCCACTATTCGCAGAGGGGGATGGATATCACAAGGTGGGGCCAGGAGATTTTTGCTGCTCCCTCTGCACCCCACAATGTGCAAGTGTGTTGAAATCAGGCCCGAGGGCCCAGGCCACCTCTGCATGGTCCTGATGAGCCCCCAAAGACCCCTGCCCCCCGCCCTTCTGCCTCTGCCTTCTCTCACTTCATGGACACCTCAACTCCAAATCCTAGCTGAGTCAGCACCCCCAAAAGTGGCCCAGAGCAGGAGCAGTTCTTCAAGCCTCTGGGTTCCCCAGAATCTGCCTGACTGGGCTAGACGTCACAGTCACCCAACGTGGACCGGGGACTGTGGGAAATAGGCCTGCTGCACTTCCTCTCCGTGCATGTGCTCACAGCTGCACGCCTGATGGAGGCTCAGATTCGTCCACACCCCACCAAACAGCACAGGCCTCATGGTGTGGAAGAGGATGCGGATGGAGGTAGGTCCCCAGGGAGGGGGCTGTGGGCATGATGGGTGGGGTGATGGCATCTGTGAAGGTCTGGAGGTGATGGTGGGGAGGTGAGTGTGTGGGTCAGTGGGGGAACAAGTGGGGTATGCTATGGTGAGAGGGTACAACAGGATAGGGGGTGAGGGGTGGGCTCCAGAAATGGGCACGATGGGGCTGCTGCTGATGGACGAGAAGGTGGAGACAGGGAAGGGTGAGCATGAGGGGGAGATGTGTGTGTGTGCACACTTGTGTTGTGCAAACAGCTGTGCAGAGGACGGAGGGAAGGGGCAGAGGTGGGCACAGGGGTCCACCTAGGCAAGCAGCAGGCCAGGGCCAGGGCCAACACAGATCCCCAGCGCCCCACCTAGAGGCAGGTCCCCAGGAGCTTGGATTTGTCTAAACCATTAGGCGCACGTGTGATCCTGCTAGTGGGGGGCTTAGGTATTCTGAAAGGGCAACAGGAACGGCCAGCAGAGGTGACAGAGCCTGGCTCCTGGTGCTGAACACTTCCCATTACTTTCTCACTTAGCACAAATGAAATAACAAGAGGGGGTGGAGCTTTGAGCTTGTCCGAGGGCAATTCCTCACCTTAACCCTGGGAGACAGCTGTCACTGCATGGATAAGAAAGCCGAGGAGCCAAGACCTGAACACTGGCCTCTGCACCATCAGGTCCCAGGGCCGGTCCTGCCTGCGGCAGTGGGCTGGGTGAGGGCTGGCCTGTGCTAGGACATAAGTATCCAGTGTGTCCCTGGGCCCTCACAGTCTGTGCCACACTCCCTCCTGCCTGGGTGTGGACACGCACACACTAGCATGGGGCAACACGTGCAGGTGTGTGCAGCTCCCTGAGAGCTCCTGTGGCAGATGTCCTTCCTGGGAGCTCACAAGGAGAAGATCCCGGGCAGTGTGCAGGATTTCACGTTTCTCTTCCTTGTGGGATACTGAGCTTGTGCACTATGCTTGCGTTTATGTTGCACGCTAGTGCGTGTGTGTGTGGGGGGGTCCAAGGTCAGGTCAGGGCTGTGTGATGCTGTTGTGATGAGTGTGCTTGCTGTTCTTGAGCCGTGCAGAGTGGGTGTGCGAGCCATTCAGGAGGGTGTGCATCCTGGTTCCTTGCTGTTCCCCTGTGATCTGGCTGACCAAAGGAGGGCCTGCCACGCCCTTGACATGTCCATCAGGCCCAGTCACCAACCCTAAGACCCTTCGAGTGCTTCCTCTCAGCTTCCAGAGCACAGGCCAAGGTCTTCAGGGATCCCCATGGGGAGCCCCTGGTTCTCCCTATCTTCCTCCCCAACTCCTGCATTCTCCTCACCCCTGCATTCTCCTGAGCGCCAGGTCTTTGGTGGCTGTTCCCTCTGCTCAGAACCTCAGACCCCTTGACACACGCCTTCTGTGGACACCATTTAGCTGCTGCTTCCTCCGCCTCCTGGGGGAGCAGCACCCTGTGCTCCTGCAGCAGCTGTCCTCTACTCCCCAGGCCCTTCAGGCTCTGGGACCCCTTTCCTCCCACTGTCTCAGTATGGGGGGGGGTGGTCAGGCCTTGTCTACCACAGTATTTCCAATGCAAATGTGCACACATGGGCAACCAATTAGTGTGTGCCACTTCCTCTGGGCTGTGTCCAAGGGAACCCCAGGCTCTGTGTGTTTACCAGAAATCACAGAACTGACCACTGGTGCAGCTGGAGCCAGGGAGGCCAGGCTTTTGGAGGGCAATGAGACAGTGGCTTGCAGGTAGCCAGAAGGAAACAAAACCCTCCAGTTTCAGAATTCCTGGTCGGGGTCCACATGGTGCAAGCACTGCACTGGGACCTGATCAGGGCTGGCGGTGAGATGTGGTTTCACTACCTCCTGCTGTGCAGGGCGCACACTTGCACAAGACTAACACCACATGCACACCGGTGTAGAAGTCTGCATGCCCGCACACATCTGCTAACAGCCTGCAGACCCACGGACACGCACGTGCATGCGTAGCACACATGTACACGTGCACACAAACACGCACACTTACGCCGGTACAAAGCTGACTCGGGCCAGGTGAGTTTGGGGAGAAACAGTGGTGGGGACTCAGGCTGCGACGCGAGGTGCGTCACTGGCCCTAGCTGCGGGAGCCAGGCATGAGAGAGGTCGGCCGGGGGCTGCCCAAGATGGGGCGGGAGCCACGGGCCGGCAGCTGAGGAGACGGAAGGGGCGGGCAAGGCTGGCGCGGGCGCGTCGCGCGCGCCCTCTCTCGGCCATCCGCAGTAGCGCGCCCGGCCCTCCGCCCTCCACCACCGCAGACCCGCGCCGGACGCCTTGGCCTGGAGCCCCGCGGCGTACCCCGGGGACAGGATCTGGCCCCCTCAGGATCGCTCCGGGAGGCGGGGCTAGGCCAGGCGTGAGGGCCCGGACACTAGGGCGCCGCCGGAAGCTGCCCAGGCCCCTGCCGCTCTCCCAGCCTGCCAGGGCCCTCTCCTGCCGGGCCCCGCGGCTGTATCCGCAGGTGCGGATCTGCCCCAGGACCCGGCCGGCCAGGACGCTGCAGACCCTGCACGCTGCGGACGCAAAACGTAGGATCTCGGAGGAGCGTTAGGGATCGGGGCTGGAAGGGAACCCACAGGGTAATCCGCGACCCATTTCACGGACGCGGCCACCGAGGCCCAAGAGGGGCCGCAGCCTGCAGGCAAGGGAAGGGACTGGAGGGCTCTGCAACTTGGCTGCGTCCCCTCCCCGGCCCAGGATCCTAAGGAGTGCGGCGTGATGCTGAAGGCGACGAATCGCCTCCTTTCCGCCCCCGCGCGGAATCGCGGCGGGGACTAACGCCCTTTCCGGGATCGAAGGCGACAAACTCCCCGCTTGCGCCGCCCTGGCGCATCCCCCGGCCTTGGGGTTCGCCTCCCCGCCACCCGGGCTCCGGGGCTCCCCGGCCGGCTTCCCGTCCCCAGATCCTGGCGCAACAAGTCAGAAAGCAGCGCCGAGCAGCAGCTGACGAGCCGAAAGGGAGGGCACAGAGCCCGACGCGGGGCGCCTGGCGCTCCGGGATCTCCGAACGCGCGCTGTGTCCGCCTCCGGGGACCGGGCACGGGTGTCGGGCGCGCGGGACTGACTAGCCTGGCGGCCCACACCCGCTCCCAAGGCCCCGATTCTGCACGGGCGGGGGCGGGGGCGCGCGCAGAAGCCCCCGCCCCCTCCTTCGCCTGCTTGACCTTGTGGGGGTACTCAAAGCCCGACCGGGCGGCACCCTGGCGTCCGGACGCAGAGTTTCGTGGCCTCCCGCGGTCCGGGAGGAAACGGCTCCCCCCTCGACCTCCCTTGCTGCCTCCTCCGCTACGAGGGTCGCAGAGGAAATTAAGGTCCGAGGGTTAGGAGAGACGTTATATCCGCTTTCCAGACCCCAAGCCCCTGATACAGGCTCTTAGATGTGAGAAAGGACCCCGGTTCTCCCTCCGCCTCCGCCCGCGCGGCTCTCGCTCGGAGGGGGGCGTGTGTTTGTGTCTATGAGAGGGCACTGAGGGTCTTCTTGGGTCCCCAGGGTAGGACAGAAACGCAGACCTCTCAGCCCCCTCCGCAACACTTATGCCTTGAGGCTCCTCTGGGGCGGGAGTGCGCGCCCCCTGCCCACCCACACGCCTTCATGTTTTTCAACTCCTTGGGAGTTGCCGCTAAGGAATCTTCGCCCCAGACCTGGCGGAATGGGACGTGATGGGACCTCAGGGAAGGAAGGCGTGCTAAAGGAGGAGTGGGTTAAGGCTGCTCTCCAGCCCGGGTCTGTGCGCGCCAAGAAACTTGGAAGCCTAAAATTAAAGTGGAAAGGGTAAGGTGCCTAGCAGACCCAAGTCTGAGGTGTCAGGCTGGACGCTCCCTCCGGGTCGCCCGGGAGTGACCAAGCAGGAGCCGCCGCGGCCAGGCGGAGAGACCAGTGCTCAGAGCCGCAGCCTCCGACAAGCCCTCCCGGCCGCCTAGCTTCCCGGCGACTCTCAGCTCCGCCGCCCCCTCCCGAGGCCGGAGGCGTTCTCTGCCTCGTCTAGCGGAACAGGGGAGAGGGTTCCAGGCCAGAGCTCGAGCCCCCAGCCTCCCGGGGAGGGGGCGGGGGCCGTGCTAGTTCCTCGAGGCAGCGGCGCACAGCTCCAAAACCGGCGAGGCGACCGCGGAGGGCCGGGCGGCCTCTCCCTGCGGGGGACGCGGACCCGGGAGTGCTCGGCGCCCAGCCCAGCGGCTTCTCGCGGAGAGGGCGCAAGGCCGACCCAAAGTTCAGAGCGGCTTATCCGTGCCGCCCGTCCGACCGAGTGGAAAGCAAGACAAGGAGGGAACGAGCGAGGGCGTTTGCGTGTGTGTTTGTGATGGTGGGGGGCATGAGGATAGCCCTCCATTTGAACTGGGGTGGGGGCAACCTCCCGGGACTCTCCACCGCCAATGCCAGGTCTGTGGGTGAGGGCTGTGAGGAGGAGATTGGGGGCTTCTCTGCCTTCCTCTGGCTCAGTGCGGGGCGGGGGGGGGGGATGTGTCGGCCCATGTAATGTATGCAGGGGGCTCTGAGTGATTAGGAAAGGAGGGCCACCCTTGGGGTGTCTCTTCCGAGAATCCCCGATCCTTGTGTGGCTGCGGGGGCCAGATAGGGCTCCCTTAGACCCCTGCTAGCGTCAGTGTGTGAGGGGCACCACGGGAACGCCTTCCCCAGCCTTCCCAGGGTCTGTGCATGTGATGGGGAGGGGGTGCTTTCCCCAGCTCAGCCTGCCAGTCTGGCCGGGCTGTATGTGTGGATGGGGGGAGCGGTGTTAAGCAGCACGGAGGAGCCTCTCCCACGTCCAGGGTCGCCCCCTCCTCAGCCTGCCCAATGCGGGCGCGCAGGGACCTGCCAGATTCTGTCGCCGCCGCTGGAGGAGGCAGGAGATTGGGGGGGGGGTCCAAACTCCCGAGATCCGAGCGCAAACCAGGGATCTACGAAGCCCCAAACCGCGAAGTTGGGAAGTCCGGGCGCCCCCCTCTCTCGATCCCCTCCCACCAGCGCTGCGCCCCCTCCCGCCGCACCCCCAGCCCCCCGCCAAAGCCTTCCTTACCTTCCCCAGCAGCAGCGTCTCCGCCGGTGAGGACTTGATCCGGCGAGTTGCAAATCCCTGGGAGCGCCCCGCGTCCTCCGCGGCCGAGCCCGGCGCCCGACCGAGCGGGGGCTCCTACCGCCGCTGCCGCCCCCGGCCCGCTCCCGGCCTCGCCGAGACGCCCCCTGGAGCGCACCCGCGGGCGCACGCAGGCCCCTCCCCGTCCCCCCGCCTGCCAGAGCCCCCGGGGCGCCGAGAGGGTCCGGATGCCCGCTCTGCGGGCGATGCGGGGCGCGCGGGCCCGGGCCGGGCCAGGACGCGGCGCGGCAGCCTGTGCCGCCGGCTCGCCCGCTCCGCTCGTTCGGCCGGGGCCGCCGCCAACGCCGCGCCCGCCGCCGCCGCCTGCGCCCGCCGCTCCCTCTCCGGCCGCGCCGCCGCTCCGCTCCTCTCGCCTGCCCCGCTCTTCTCGCCTTTTTTCCCCTTCCTGAGGGGGGGAGCCGAGCCGAGCCGGGGGCGGGGCGGCGCGGGGAGGAGGAGGAGGAGGCCGAGGACCGGGAGAAGGAGGAGGAGAGAGGCGAGAGCTGCTCCCCCGCCCGGCTGCCGGCGCTCCCCAATCTCTCGCTCTCTGAAACTGGATCCCGAATCGGGAGCCAGAGACTGCATTACGGATTACATCAGGCTTTATAGAGCTTCCAGATCACACATTAGAGGGGGAGCGCGAGCGGGGGGCGGGGTGTGGGGGAGGGGAGCGGGGTAACGGGTGTGGGGGGTGAAACGCACACAGGCGCGCACACCTAGGAAGGCGGGCTCCTGCCCCATGCAGCAGGAATGCCAGGAGTTGGGTCTCAGCCCTCGGCCTCTTCCAGGAGCAGGAGTGGCTGCCGTCTGAACGGATGTATGATGGGTGATGGATGGACAGACGGAAGAATGGAGAGAAGGAAGTTAGGGGTTGTGCACAAACAATATAGGTGCGTGGGTGGAGGGATGGAGAAAGGGTGAATAAGAGGATGGATGGATGGATGGAATGGATGGATGAATGGACGGTTGGACCGGCGACTGGGGAATCCTGTGGAGTTACCGATGGAAGGGTGGAGGGTGGATAGAAGGGAGGACAGAATGCATGGGGCAGGGAGGGGGTTGAAACAGGATTGGGGATTAATGGCTGGGCTGCATAGACGGGTAGTGTCAGTGGACCCATGATGTATGAATAGGTGGAGGAGTGATGGGCAGGGGAGAGTCAGAGGCACAGGCTCAGGAGCTGTGGAGAGGAGCAGGTGGGGGATCCCATCTCCCTTCAGGGGGCCTCCTGCCCCTGAAGGAGTGCTCAGAGCTGTAAGGGGGCTGGGGACAGAGCCAGAAGGAGGTAGAGTGGGAAGTAAGTGGCCCCGTGAGGCTGTCCCCAGGCACTCCCTCCCTTTCTTTGACTTGGTAACAGTGGGGACATCCCAGCCCCACGTTCAGATTTTGTTTCTCTCAGCTGATGGAGTTAAGTGCCTTTAGCTATTTTTTCTCCCATTTTAAGCCATCCCTGGTCCCTCTCCCGCTTCTGAGACCTTTGACCCGCCACCCTCAGGGTGAAAACCTGACTCTTGAAGCTAGAGCTTCAGGGAAGTTGCTTCAAGGTGTTTCTCACCAGAATGCTTCTGCCCCAAGGTCCTTGCTCCCGCCTCACAGGTGCAAGGTCCACTCTGGATGCAGACCCAGTGTCCAGTATTTTCCACACTTACCCTCTTAGCAGGCCACCTGTGCATTGCTGCCCAAATCCAATATCTGACTCAGCTGCTTGCATCTCTCAGCTTCCCTTAGGGTACCACCCCTGTGGCACCAATACTCACAACCACCATCACCACTTTCAACCTGAGTTTCGGCATCCACCCCACACTGTCATCCCATGGCCACTAACCTCCAGCTAACCCTCTCCAGCAGCCTCACAGCCAGCATCGTCCTCCACTGATCTCCAGAGGAGGAGGGCAACACACATCAACTGGGCACCCTGGCAGATTGCACATCTCACCCCACAGCTCTATCCACACCAGCTTCCCCTGTAAGGCCAACCAGAGTCCTGAGCTCCAAGGGTGTCCTGAGGGACTGGTCAGAGGGCCACAGAGATCCAAACCAGGTGGCAGTCAGGGAAGGGCAGAGAGGGCCCCTGTCCCAGTCCAAGCCCTTGGGCAGCACCACACTCGCCTCCTCTTCCAGGAAAAGGGCCTTCTTCCCCAGTATCTAACAATGACAGCAAGAGGCAGTGTCCTGGCTGAGCTGCCCTTGTCTCCTTCTCCTCACTGCAGTAGCAGCCAGTGGCCACCAGAGGGCCTCTGACATCAGGCCAAGAGGCAGCAGGAGCAGGGCTCTGAGTCAGGATCTCAGAAAGGCCCTTCCCTGGCTGGTGGGGGAGGGCAGCAGCCGTGCCTGGGCAGGCTTTGGCATCTGGCTTGAGACTGGGACCCCCACACACTGGGTCACCCAGGGCAGGGCAGCCTCCCTCCCACACTGGGGCTTCTGAGAGGCTCATCATTCCTTTCCATGTGGGGACTCCTGGCTTGGTCCCCCTGACTTGCCCCCCCCACCCCAGTCTCTGATCCAGAGTCCAGATGTTCCACTTCCCAGAGGTGGAGCAGATTGCAGCTAGTCTACCCCACACTCCTCCCCAAGGAAGGGGCGCCTCAGCTTGGCCCTGAGCACCAGCGGCAGGACCTCCCCGCTAAAGCAGTCAGGGTGACCTGCGGTGCCTCAGTTTCCAACTTGGTCCGTAAATGTCTCGACTGCATGGTATTTACAGTTCTCTCCAGCCCGGACACTCCAGGATCCCAGAACTCTAAACCCTGAGATTTGTCTGCAATTTACATAAAGCAGTCCCCCTCCCCCCCGACACCTGTTCTAGCCCTGGCTCTATCAGGACCATCCCACACCCAAGTCAGTTTCCTTCCTGCGTCCCGGTTGCCCCTGGAGAAGCCCTTGGGTGCTTAGGATTGATGGTCTCATCAGCTGGACACCAAGTCCTGGAGCTTCCGCACACAGCCCAGAGGGAGCACAACACTTAGCACCTTCTAAGCACTATCTGTGGCCAGCGATGGAACTGGAGCCAGAGCCATAGACTCAGCCGTGACTCCTGACTGGCCACAAGCTGAGCCCTGATCCTGGCTTAACACAGTGAGTACTGCACCCGGATCCTGGTTCACGTCGGAACCTTAGTCCTGGTCACACACTGAACCCTAATCCTATGGCAGCTTTATACACGGGCCTCTGGTCCCAAGACTGTGTAGACTCTCAGGTAGCCTCAAAGGATGGGGATCAGAGAAGCATGAGGGGAGCACTGGGAGGCAGGCCTCAGAGCCCCATGTGTTTCCAACCATCTTCACTTAGGACTCTCTCATTCTCAGGGAGGAGGGTTTTGTAAGGTCCTAGGGGAGCGTGGTTAGAGCCAAGCTTGCTGACTCCCAGTCCTGTGGTCCACCCCTTGCATTTAGGAACCCTCGGGTGGG
Source organism: Ictidomys tridecemlineatus (assembly GCF_052094955.1). Classification (NCBI taxonomy): domain Eukaryota; kingdom Metazoa; phylum Chordata; class Mammalia; order Rodentia; family Sciuridae; genus Ictidomys; species Ictidomys tridecemlineatus. The sequence goes on from NC_135483.1 coordinate 1,991,118, forward strand.
TAGGGGCCCTCTCAGGACTGGGGTCCCACAGTAAATGGGCAGGAGGGGGACAGGCGGGGATTCTGGTCCTGAACACAGCATGGTCCTCCCAGTTGTCCAGTGGGCTTTGCAAACCCAAGGCTGAAGTACCTTTAGGGACCTGGACACAGGGAGTACCTGGCTAAGTCACATGCACTGTGATTAATTGTGAGGGCCACAAGCCACAGTCAAGACATGGGACCTGCCATCATGCCACCATTCCACTCTGCCCTCAAGCCCCCAGCCCCTCCCTGGCCCAGCTGCACCCTGGCCATCAGGCTGTCAGGGAGGGACTGTTTGGGGGGAAGTGACACTGAGCTCTCTGTTGACCAGGTCCTCCGGGGTGAGACTCCGTGGGCCTGCCCCTCCAGAAGCTTCCCTGGTGGCCTGGTGGGTCCCAGGCACACGGCAGGTACTGCTCTCTCAGCCTAGCCATTAGCAAAGTCAAACGTCCTTCTGCCCAGCAGCCCCTCCCCTCCAGAGAAGGGTCCCCAACAAGACAAGTGCCAGGGAGTCCCAGGCTCTCACACCAGCAGCTCCATGTCTGAAGCTCCTCAGAGACTGTCCTTGACTGTCCATGTGGCATTCGGGCCAGTTGTGGTCACTATCGTGTCCAGTGTAGAGCCAGCCAAGGCAAGAGCAGTTTTGAGATGTGTGCTGGCCACTGCCACCAGCCCAGCTTCCAGGCAGGCAGAGGACGCCAGGGCTGGGGGAGGCCCCTGCCCCCTCCCCTCCCACCCTGGCCTCTCCTTCCTGGCAGAGCAGGTCATGTCCCTGTGGCTCTGTCCATGGCCCTACCTACAGTGGTGGCACATTGTTGTCTACTCTGTCCAGTCTGGCGACCACCAGCCACAGTGGCTGCCAAACACTGGAAACATGTCTGTGGCCTGAGGATCTGAATTTTTACTTTCACTGACTCTTAGTTTATTTGAATTGAAATGGCCACATGTGGCTGCTGTGTCGGAGAGCACCACTCTGTTGGGCTCCTGCTCCCCTTTTCCAGCTGGGTGATCCAGGTGGGCTTCCTGCCTGCTCTGTGCCTTACCTGCTCCATCTGCAACGGGAACCTCAGGGGAGCAGACGGATGGGCTGGCCCCGTGATGAGTGCAGGGGACTGCAGGTCTCCTGTTCTCTGGTGCCACACGCCTGGTGCCTCTGTGGCCACTCCCAGCCCCACGGCTGCCTCTGTGCTTGCACTCACTCAGCCGGCCCACGGAACAGGCCCTTTCTTCCAGACCCCCAGGGCCACAGAGAGCTCCTTCCCAACCGCCCCACCTGCCTTCAGAGCCAGGGAACGTGGCTTCCCATAGATCCACTGTCTCTGCCTCCTGCCCACCCAGCCCTGAGGGCCCAGACCCTACAGGGACACTGGGCCAGTGGCCAAGGGTGGACCAAGCTTCCAGGTCCCAGGGAGGGCTTCTAGGGACCCAGCTGGCCCTCAGTCGCCCAGCCCCGTGTCAGCCCCAGGTCCTCTGCCGCAGCCTCACGCCCACTTTCCCTCCCGTCTGTTCTGCCCCTCAAGGTTCTTAGAGAATGGACTGCCTGCCCCCAATCCTGGGTGGCCGCCTTTTCTCACAGGTTGAGGATCACCTGGGGGCACTAGGCCTGGAAAGATTAAGGTCCCTAGGACTCAGCAGGACACGTGCTTCCATGGGCACCAGGGGTGTGGGCACCCAGAAGCCCTGCTGGCCAGAAGAGGGGCTGGCATAGTGCTGGTTCCTGGGTAGGAGGCCATCCAGTCCTCCTTGGACTCCGACGGGCCACGCCTGTGGTGCGGGTAGGACTATTTCCATAGGCTTTCTGGGAGAGGACCGGAGATGTGAAGCTGCTGGCCTGAGTGACAGGTGGGTAGCCAGGGCAGGCTGCCGGGAGGGAAAGGAGGGAGGAGCCTTCCTCCACCCTGGTTGGGGGGACTCAGGACCAGGCGGCCTGAATCATTTCCCCACCCTGTTCCCGTGGCCACCGGCAGGCCTGCTTGGCTAACTGCCTTTCACAGACCAGGAGAGCCCAGGCTGCACAGGTCTAGGCCCCCAGGCACTGACCCTGCCCAGGACCCAAAGATGCCCAGATTTTCTGCTGGCCATGGTGTCAACTTCTCAGTCCACAGCCGCCTCCCCGGGAGCTGGGGCCACGGCAGGCTCCGACAACCCCAGCAGCTCTGCCTACCGGGGCACCCTCCTCCACCCCACCCTGCTGCCCCTGGCTGCGGGGGCAGGAAGGGGTGATTTCAGGCTATTTCCAGCCTTCGACCTCACAGCTCCCCAGTGTGAGAACCCGGCGTGATCTGCGGGTTTTCCTAACACCATTCGGGGGCTGGGCAGGGGAAATGCGGGTCAGGAGAGGCGAGGTTGCGGCCCCTCACACGTGCCACGGGCTCCTGGGTGGGGGTCTCCTTTTCCAGGGGTGGATCCTGAACATGAATGTGCCTTCTGACCTTCCCCAGCCGGGTGACTTTGTCCCCAACCTCCCTTTGCCCCCATGGCAGGGACTGAGTAGGACAGGGCAGGGCTCCATTGCAAAGCCGAAAGAACTGCAGCTCAGAGAGGTGGTATAACCTGCCTAGGGCTGCACAGCCAGGACACAAGCTTGGCCCAGAGCCTGCGGAGTCATGGATGTGTCCCTCAAAGAGGGTCTTCAAAACTGACAGGACGGAAAGGGAGAGGAAGCATGGCAGGGAGGGCTAGGCCAGAGGCCGCACAGAGGCTTCACAGGGCCTTCCAGCTCGGACCTTCCTGACTGAGTTCCCAGAAGGAGCCCTAATCCCACGTCACCATCTGGGTCCTGCCCTGACTCTGGTCACATATTGACCCCGACCAAAGACTGAGAGCACTGATTCCTGATAACTGACTAGGCTCCAACTCTGGATGCCGGCCGATCCCCAATCACAGGCTGAGCCCTGACCCTTGTCACACCCTGGGCACTACCCGAGGATGGATGTCCACTGCAGTAAGTCCAACCAGTATTCATTAAGCCTGTACCCTGGCCACCCCAGGGCATCCTCCCCCCTGCCCCTGTCATCCGGTCCCTAAAGCAGAGACCTGGTGGGCTTCAGGGTGTGTGCAGACAGCCTCCCCCAGACCCTGCACCTCGTGGGCTCAGTGAGCCCGGGGAATGCAGGACGCCAAGCCGGCAGAAGGTGGGGGATTAGGCGGTTAATAAATGGCACAGTGAAAATCAACAGAGGACGCTCTGGGAGCCAGCGGGAGTGGAGGCCGGAGGTGGGCCTGGCCCCTCCGCAAGCTCACCTGCCCACTCAGGGCTCAACAGGTTCCTGTCCCTCTTGGGCACAGGCCATGCTCTCCCCATCCTGGGCTTCCCTGCTTGGTCCCCCATGAACACCACCATATACCTCATGAACACAGTCAGGCCACACCAAGACCCTGGGCATGCCCTGGAGACCCTCAACACCACCCGGGCCTCCACGCATCCTCCCACGTCCCAGGTCTGCGCCCCCCACAGGCCTCACTATCCTTAGCTGTCCCATCTGGGGAGACTGGCCTGGGCACCCCAGGACACAACTCACTCTGGGGGGGCGTATATGGACAGAGGGCAACAGATCTATGGCCTGTCCACCAGGGCTCCTCAGAGGAAGCCTCAGAACCACAAGTTGTGGAGTGACATTCTGGGGGTGAGGAGAGGCCAGGTGGTCCTTAAGACCTTGAAGCCTCAGAGTACCTGGCTGAGGACAGGGAGCAGGTCAGACCCCTGACCCTGAGCCTCCACGGGAGGTCGCCACCCCGCCCGCCAGGCGGTCACCTCTTCCTTCCTACCCTTCCCAGCGGACCTCTCAGTGTGCTGAGGACGCTGATGCTGATGTCCCCGCTGGGTGTAAATGACACCCCACAGGGCTTCATCTGTGCCTCTTGCAGGGACACTGAGGGTCTGTGGGAAAGTGGCTGGCCCAGGGTACCCAGCTTAGGTCCTGGAGCTGGACTTGAACTTCTGCACCCTATCGCCTGCCCCAGGGGTTCACCTGCGCCCCGGGCACCATCCAGAATCGGCCTACAGTGGTGCGTGTCTGTGGGCTGCAGATCCCAGGAGACTGTGTGCAGGGAGGACCCCTCATAGGGGTCACTGGAGATCAGAGTGGAGTGACTGTCCCATAGATGTGAAGCCCTGGGCCAGAAACCTGGACCTGAGCCAGCCTCCGTGGCTCCCGTCCCTTCCCACGGTGACACCCCTCTGCCTGGGCGTGTCAAGGACCGGGCTGCACTTAGAGCTTCTTTCTTGGCAAGAAAGCAGGTAGAGGAGGCCAGGTAAGAGTGGCCCATCAGTGGTGGGGACCCTGGTCTTCCTGATCACCCCTTCCTCCATTTTGCATCTGTCCCCAGCTGGTCACACGGTAGCAGCAAGGGGACTTGCTGTGTGCACACCTCTTGCTTCTCAGAAGGCATGGGGTGTCTGGAGTGAGGCTGGGAGGACCTGCCGGAGGCAGGTGCACAGAGGTCTCAGGGCAAACTGTGGCCCTCCGGTCCTTGTTGAGGTGCCAACCCTCCGGCCCTAGGGGTGACCTAGTCTGGAAAGGCGGAAGGGTTGAGAGGCTGAAGGTACCGCGCTGGAGTCCTCACCACGGCAGGTGTGAGGGGCAGAGGCAGCTCCGGGGAAGCCTGAGAAGTGTGTGGGCCAGGCCTCCCCAGACCCGTCGGTGTGGAGCAGACCCCCTGTCCCTGTGGAAGGACCCTGCCCCACCTGCGCCTTCCCCTTGGAGTCCCACCTCCAGAGCTGTGGGAAAACCCCCCGGGACAGCCTGCAGGTGAACACAGGGCCCGTGGTGGCAGCTGGTACCAGTCTTCCTGTCACATCTCCCCATCGTTGGTCGGAAGTAGGTCACCTTGTCTCTGACCAAAGGAAGGACACAGCAACATGGCTTCTCTGGCTTAGACCAATCAGGGCTTGTCCCCAGGATGGACGTCCTGTGGAGCAGTCAGCCAGGTGCGAGGGGCTGTGGCACTAGGGGAGCCCCAGCCACCCACCTGCAGAAGGCCAGGGTGCCTGAAGCCCCTTCCCCAGGGGACACGAGGGCTCGACAGGAGTGTCAGGAGCTTTGACATCTAGAAGAGTGGCAGGTTGGGATTTCCAAAAGCGACTGTGGCCACCCATCCCACCATGCCGACAGAACTCCAGGGAGGGCAGCTTTGGGGCCTGCCGGCCACCAGCATGGGTGGAGGTGACCAGCACACTGACTTTAGAGCCATTAACTGCCACAAAAATTTAATTTCATTAAGATTAAAAACTGCTTTGCACAGAAGACTTCCTTAAGAGAAAGAAGAGCGACAGCCCCAGACCCGGGGCGGCGCCACCAGGACACATCTGATGAAGGACGGGTGTCCAGGACACCCAGCAGACCACGCCGCACGGAGGAAACAGCTCAATCTAAAAACGGACAAGAGACCCGCAGACCCCGGGCCAAGGGTGTACCTGGGAACAACAGAAAAGGTCGAGGTCGCGTCCCTGGGGAAGGGCGACCTGAGGCCAGCTAGCAGAGTGGCCACCCCAGAACACTGCTGCCCAGGAGGCCAGGTGGGCGGCTTCCCACAAACCAGGCCCGCGGCAGTGACCCTCCTGACAGGAGGGGAGGGCGGGGTACTCACGAGTACCAAACCCGAAGGCAGCATGGCGTCCCTCAGCAGGGAGCCGTGGTCACCCAGACATCGGACTGTCCTGGAGAGCTCAAAAGGACCGAGCCACTGAGCCCCGGGACAGGGCTCTGAACTCTGACCGCTGAGCTGTGGAGTGAGCCCGAGACAGGACGCCCTGGGCAGAAACCAGGGGAGAGAAGAGCCAGGGCGCAGGGGACCCAGGGGACCGAGTGGCAGCGCAGCAGCCGAGCAGGGCAGTGGCGGGAGGTGCGGGCTCTGTGTACTTTCAGTTCAGTTGCTCTGAGTCTGAATCAGCTTTTTTCACAAAGGGGTGTTTGAAAGGCTGATGCTCTGAGCGGCCATGTGGTGAGGAAGGGCCCAGCAGCTGGGGAGGCCAGGCCACCATCTCTGGACCCCAGCTGAGGCCCTCCTGTGGCCATGTGGCTGAGGACTGCTCCACCAGTGAGGCCACCCTGGCCCACGACCCCCGCCCTGAGTCTGGACCCACAGACTCCGAGGACGCGGCACTGTGGTTCTCTCAGGCCGTAGGAGCCGGTGGCTTGTTGTGTGGCCCCGAAGGGCCGGGGAGGCAAGGAGCAGGAGGCCCACGGGGCCTGTGGAGGCTTTGTCCTGGGCCTGGGAGACCCTGGGATTGCAACAGGCCCCACTGGGCCAGGAGCCACAAGGCCAGCTAAGAGACAGGTGCTGGCTGGGACAACAGTCCTGGTTGGGCTGGGGGCTGAGGCACCAGGATGGCGGCGGAAGGTGCCCTGAGGAAGGTAGAGGGGGTGGTGCCACCTCTGTTCTCTCATCTCTCCTGGACACTGGCCTCCCGCAGTCCCTGCGTGCACCTAGGTGTGGCCATAGGGCAGGGCCCTCTGAAACCCCCAGGTCTCCCCTGGCTCCCTGCTGCCTCAAGGTGGCAGGGACTCAGATGGAGGAGCCTGGACCTGGGGTGGCTGTGTGATGGGCACAGGCTCTGGGAGCCTTGGGGTCTGTGCCTTACCCCGTGCTGTTCGTCTCAGCAGTGGGCTGCCGGGAGCTCAGAGCCTGGGGTGGGGGCGAGGAGGCCTGGGTCACTGACAGAGCTGGCACCAGGAGCAGCGTCTGAGTGTGTGCAGCCCCGTGTGCATGTACATGCATGGGCACGAGTGAGAGCAAGCAGGCAGGAGCATGCGTGTGGGCACACACGTGTGGGTCTGTCCCTTCTGAGGGCGGGTGTGAGTATCTGCTTCAGCAGGCCACAATCCTGGAGCAGCTGAGGGTAGGGACCTACTCCCAGTCTCCTGGCCCCTCTTGCTGGGCACCCCAGTCCAGGGCAGAGACGGGGGCCAGCCTCGGGTTAGAACAGGCCTCAGGTGAGCCTAGCGAGGGAGATGTGGGGACCAAGGCAGACTCCATTGTGGCAACTTTGGGAACTGGTCCCTCCCACTCGGACTGGAGGCTGGGTTCCCAAGGCGCTGAGGTCCTTCCCAGTCACCCCGTGAGGGCGCTGCTGCCTAGGGACAGATGCTGGGCTCCCCCAGGTGGCCAGGGCTGTCACCACGGCTGCTGGGGGCTTGCGTGGGGCCACGGTGACATGGGCGCCAGCTTTAGTCCTGTGGCCCCTGTTCCAGCCCTAGCATGGAGCACCTGGACGGGGCATGAGGCCTGAGCCTGGATCCCAACTGTGTCCCCTCTAAGAAGGATGCACCCCCCAACCCAAGAGGCCATATCCTCCAACTGGAAAGCAGCTCTGTCCTCTCCTCCCAGCCTGTGCCCACCCAAGCTGAGGTCCTCCTGTGGACCTGTGACCTCATCCCTCCCAGGCTTCGGAGCTTCTGTGGCTGCTGGCCCTTCCCGTGAAGCCCAGCTCCTCCCCCGGGGTCCTGTCGCCCCAGCTAGCTCTTCCTCCTCCTCTTCCTCCTCCTCCTTGTTCTGCTCTGTGCTTGTTCTGGCACATCCTGTCCTGCCAGTTACCTGGGCCCAGTGGCGGGGGAGGAGGTCCCCATGTCCCTGGGTGAGGGTGACCCCGCCTCAGGGTCTCCACACAACTCTACCTAGTGCCACATTGTGTGGGGGGTCCTGGGGCAGGGTAAGGACCGTAAAGCAAGGTGGGATCCCCACTAGACTGCGGGATGGCACGGCATCCTCTGTGCCCGGAAGCCAGAGTTCCCACTAGCCGAGCCAGCACAGGCCTTGGAGGGAGAGTTGGTGGAGAGAGGGAGGGAGGAGAGGGGAGGAGAGTGGAGACCAGGGAGGGAGGCCCGGGCCTCTGAAAGGACCATGGATTCTTTACAAAGCAGAGGTGCGGCCTGGGCATGGAGCAGTGAAGTTCTCAAGCAAGTGCCCCTGTTCCACAGCCTTTTTCTTCCCTCTGGCTTCCTCCACCCCGTCCCTCAGCCAAGCTGAGCCACAGGCAGGGCAGCCCACCCAGAGGACCCAGCTGGGCTCTCCCGGAGGACCACAGGGAATTTGCATGCTCATCTGCATACTGTACACATTCCAGTCAAAGGCAGAATCAATCTTCCAGCTTCTGGGGTTGGTTCCTGGAACCGCAGCCCTCCCCAGACCCGGCAAATATGTGGTTGCGGGAGGGGCCTGCGGAGGGGGCACTACTGGGAATGGACCTCACGTGGTGATGATAATGAATAACATTTGCTCGGCACTGTAAAATTTACACACCTCTTTCAAATACTCAAATCACTTCATCCTCAAAACCACGCTGGAAAGCAGAGAGGCCTGAGAGGGTAATGGGCTCTTAAAGGTGGGGAAACCGAGACCCAGAGAGAGCAAGACAGGCACAAGGTCACATGGCAAGCAAGTAACTGACAAATCCTCTCCTGTTCTTCTAGACCAATGTCTGGTGAGCTGTGCCATTCAGCCACCTGCCCTCACCTGATGGGCAAGATGGCGCCACTGATGGCGGTGATGACTGTGATGGTAGTGATAGTAATATTAGTGAGGGTCGTGGTGGGGATGGTGGTAATGTTTAAGGTGGTGGTTATGGTGATAGTGATGGTGGTTATGGTGATAGTGATGGTGGTTATGGTGATAATGATAGTGGTAGTGGTAGTGATGGTGGTGGTGATAGTGATGGTGGTTATGGTGATAGTGATGGTGGTTATGGTGGTGATAATGATAGTGGTAGTGGTAATGATGCTAGTTACGGTTGATGGTGGTTATAGTTGGTGGTGGTGCTGGTAATGATGACGAGATGGTGAGAGTGGTGGTACATTCGTGGATGGTGATGACAATGGTGACTTTGACAATGTTGAAGAGAATGGTCCTGCCTGGCTTGGATGACTCAGGAAGCCCAGAATGGGACTTGGTGTGGTGCTTTCCCGGATGTTTCCAGAGCCTGGGTCATCCTTCCTGTTGTCAGCCCACCGTCTTCTCCAGCCTGGCACTCTATGAGGGTGGGGTGATTGCTATGCTCTCCGCCATCTTCCATCTAGAGAGCCCCTTCTGGCTGTGCTGACATCTCTCCTAGAGAATGGGCAGGGACCATGTGGTCCTTCCTTCTGCATCTATCCCAGGGCCAGCTCAGTGCTGGGCTCAGGCTCTGCTGACTTGGCCCCTGTTTGAGGAGCAGCACATGGAGGAGTCCAGGTATGGAGGTGGGAGGCACCTGGGCAGCAGTCCTCGCACCCAGGCTCCCTTACTCTGTAGCCCTCCCCTAGCCTTCTGCAGTGCCGTGGCCCAGGGCCAGGCCCTGTCCTCTCTGTGCTCACCTAGAGCTGGACTCAGGGCCTCTGTCTGTCCCTCATTTGCTCTGGCTGCATTCCTACCAGCTCAGCCCAGGTGTGGGTGCACACGTCTGTGCACACATGTGTACCAGCACACACACCTGCAGCCAGCAGATTCACATGTACACACTGGCCCAACAGGGTGTGAGGGTGGCCCTGAATCACATGGCCAGGCAAGGTGGAGGGTTCTGGAAGTCTTTTCTGTTGGCCCAGGTCCTGGTCACTGGGCTGAACCCCACGTAGCCTCAAATGCCACTGCATCTCTGAGGGCATCTGTGGGCCCTGCCCAGTCACAACCGTGTGCTCCAGGAGGAAGCCATGGCTGTAGGAGGGTCCTCTGAGAGTCAGCTACCCGAGTTCTCTCTGGGAGCCCCGAGGGTCAGTGCCAGGTCCGTTAAGGGGGCTTTGATGCTCTGGCCTTGCCCCAGCTGCCCAAGCCACTTGCAGTGGTTCCAAGAAAATGTCCACTCAAACTGGACATTTTCTTGGAACCAGGATGCCCCTGAGCCCTCCCCTTCAGGGCGCTGTTGCCCGCCAGGCTCTCCACGGCAACATCCCCCGCCCCTGTGGTGCAGTCCCTGGGTGCCAGTTTCTGTGTCATGTTAGAATGATGTGGAGGAGGAGGTGGGCCACCCAACAGGCTGCCAGGCCGCTCTGCAGCTTGCAGGGGGCTCAGAGGGGCCATGCTGGTTCAGATCTCCCTGAGTTCACGGGAAGCCTCTCCTGGCCTCAGGACCAGCCTCCCTCCTGCAGCCCCTTCCCTGCTCCTCCCTCACCCAGCCTCCCTTCAAGTAATGCACAGAGGGCCCCAGCGTCTCGAGACCAGCCACGGCAGGCCGCTCGGGCCGCTCCGTTGGCTTTCTGCACGTGCCGCGGGTTGGTGGGCTGCACTGCACTCCACTGCAGGATCCCACGCGGTGCTTTGGCCCTAAGTGCCATTCCTGGACCTCTGAATCCCCAGTTGTTCCATAGAGTCGAGGAGTTGTCCTGTGTCAAACTGAGGATAGGGCCTGCTGCGTGTCTCTCACGGCCGCTGCTCCGTGCCCGCTCCCTCGCCCTGGACACATTTGGTTGAGATGGTGGACTGGGTCCAGCCAGGGACACAGCACTGGGGTCCTTGCTTTCCTGTCCCCTTGGGCATCCTGGTCCCCAAGCAGATCAGGTAACAGGCAGATGGAGCTCCTCACTCTTCGACTCCCTAGCCCATGTGTGGCGCTCAGGCCAGGGTCCCAGGCCAGGTCCCAGGACGGCAACATAGTGGGGGGTCTGTCTGCCAGCGGGGAAGACGTGGTCTCTGGGGACCCCACTGGTGTGAAGGACACTAGAGGAGCAGACTGGAGTCCACCCTGAGGCAAAGCCAAGGGGGGTCAGGGGCATGTTGGAAATGTGCCCCGTGTAGACAACAGGACAGGGCTGCCATGTCCTGCCTGCCGTGGTCCACTCACCTCTAGGCTGTGAGCCCAGGCATCCGAGCCAGGCCCAGGAGACAGGAAGGTGCGCGAGAGAGGACACATGGGTCCCAGGTTGGGAGCCATGTGCAGGTTTCTGTGGCTTCCTGGCTCTGGCACATCATCCCGACCCTCTTCTCCCTGCTCAGGTCTGCTGGTGGACAGGTGGGAGGCCAGTGAGCCTGGAGGCCTGTGCTCTGGCTCAGAGGAGGGGCTTACTGGTAAGTGGCGGAACGTTGCCCGCCAGGTTAAATTAGGCGCCTTGAAATTAAAAATACATATTTATTTTAACTGGCCTGTGTGTTCAGAGAGAGATGAAAGGGAGGGGAGATGAAATATTACAAATTAGATCATTAAGGAAGCAGAGAGAGCACACACAGCGAGCAGGAGGGAATCACGAAGTCCCCACACAGCGCCGTGCAGAGGGCGGAACAGGGGTTAGAAGCCAAGAGGAGAAACCCGCCAAGGCAGGCAGCGGGCAGCCCACCGGCCAGCCTGAGCCCAGGCCGCCCAGGCCTGTGCCATGGCTGCAGGCGGACAGCTGGCGCCCTTTCAGGACTGTGGTGGGGTCTCACGACCATGCCATCGGCAGCAGGAGAGCGTTGAGGGAGGGATGGTCAGCACCCACAGTCACAGTTCTGGTGTTCGATGGTGACAAAGTTGTCCCTGCTGGTGACGGGCTGAGGCGGGAGGTGCTGGAGTTGAGGTCGGGGCTCAGGACAGTGCAGGCGCTGTGCCCAGCGTGGGGACAGTGTGGTGGTGCAGCTGTGCTGCAGGTGTAGCCGTGGGGCTGGGGGACACCATGCATCTGTGAGAAGAGTCCCCAGCTGGCCCTGCAGTCAGGAGGCTCCCACTCTGGGGACCAGCCAAGGACCTGTGGGAGGAGGAACATGGCCACGACCTGGGCAGGGCTGACCCCGGAGGACCACACAGTAACAACGCTGGGGGGATGCTGCCCTGGGCCAGGGCCACCATGAGCCAGGTGTGGAGGACAGGGTCTGGGACTTGTCACCCAGGGTCTCTGCAAGGACAGTGTGCCAAGGGTCTGGCGTGTGAGGAGGTGCCGATCTCAGCACACACCCACGCACCCCCAGTATCACACCCACGCACCCCCAGTATCACACCCACCCTGTGTGCTCCATGCCCAGCCTGGAGTGGGGCAGGCAGGCAGGAGATGTGGGTCAGCAGCAGGGCTGCGGCTTGTGTGACTCGTCCCCCTGGGCTGACCTCCTTAGGGCCCGTGGCTGCCTGTGACCTACAGGCCCCAGATTTAGATGGCGTGAAGAACAGCAGCTCCCCAAACCCTGAGAAGGTGGGGAAGGTCATTGTCCCCAAAGGAAGAGAACAAGACAGAAGGCACGCCCTGCCCCCACCCCACCCCGGCCACAAAGGAATGGAAGCCCCAGACAGAGGCCAGGAGCGTGTCTCAGCCGTGCTCATTGGAGGGTGCCCCCCTCGTCCTCAGCCTGCAGCGTGCCGCTCACTCCTGCTCCGGTGACCTCACGTGGCCAAGAGGAACCCCTGCTTTCCTCAGAGATGGGTGCACAGCTCGCTGAGACCCACACTCGCACTAAGGTTCTGCTGGGCCAGGAAGGGGCCATCTGCCCTCTCCCAGGCTGGATGGGACACCACAAGGACTCGCCTCCACAGCCTTGGCCATGAGAACCGAGGCCCTGAAGGGACCTGGGGCTGTCTGAAGCCCAGCCTGCCCGTGGCATGCGAACTCAGGCAAACCACCCCGGCATCTGAGGTCAGAGGTTGAGGGTGGGAGCAGTAACTCCCAGAAACAGGGGGACCAGTGGGGACACTGCTCTGAGCCAGGAAGGACCCGTCCCGATGGGAGGGCCATTGATGCTGTCGCTGGCTTGACCAAGGGAGGTGGCTGCCTGCTCACGGGTGACAGAGGCTGCGGATTGTGGTTGTCCCAGGTCCAGGAACACATCATGGCACAGGAGCTTGAAGCTCTGCCCCAGCTGTGGCTCCCTCCCCTGCACTGTGGGCTGGTCTCCTACGTCCAGTGGGGCCCAGCTCACCCCACGCCCACTCCCAGGGCTTCATGGTCTGTGAATCGCAGGGAAAGAAGGGCGTTTTGGCATGTGCAGCCCACAGTGTACATGTGTGCACCATATGACGTGTGGGTTGACTTGCAGGTGTACCTGCACGTGCAGTGCCCGTGCAACCTGTTGTGTATGTGCCTGCGCCACACATGCGTGTGCTTATGTGTATAAGTGCACATGAGCACACACGCATGTGCACCATGCACCCCGTGGCTGTGTGTGGGTGTGAACATGTAGACGTGTGCACACAGGTGCACAGAGCTATATCACGCACATGTGTGTGTTTGTGGACCCCTTCATGTGTGCCTGGCACATGCATGTAGCCAGGGAAGGAGCAGCGGGAGATCTCGCTATCCTGGAGGCACGGGGAGGTGCGGTGAGTGACAGCGAGATCACACAAGGGCCAGGCGTGCTTCGCGCAGCGGCAGGAAGACGTGAGGAGCTGCCTGTGGATGTTAAGTTGGCCCAAATGGAGACTGTGAACCAGGCCTGCCAGGTGTTCATTTCCAGGACAGTCTCTGGCCCCCTGGCCTGGAGTGATCCTCTTCCCCTGGGCAGCCTTCCCAGGCCCCGCCCCTCCCACGAGGAGCAGGGTGGCTGAGCCGGGCCCACAGCACACAGCTTCCACTGCCTCCTCTGGCCTCTGGCAGAAACTCCTGCCCAGGCCAGCTTACCCACCAAGGGAGGGCCTGACTCAGGTAGATGGAAACGGGGCTGTTTGGGCTCCAGGCCAGGCATCACCAGGGCCAGGCCTGCCTCTCTGCAGTCCTCTGTGCCTTGCCTCAGCTTGATGGGTCCATGATGGCTTACTTCAAGGAGCAGAAGACTTTAGTGTCCTTGGCTTCCCCGTGTCTTACACCTTGTGGCCCAAGATGACTGCTGGCGCTCCAGCTGGCACGTTCATCTTCAGACGATCACCAGGAAGAGGAAAGGCCCATGCTGCTTTTTAAGGGCACTTCTACAAGTGCACATACAGCTTCCATGAATTCCACGGGTCAGAAATTAACCACCAGCTGCAAGGCGGCTGGGAAGTGACGTCCTTATGGGGCAGCTTCTCACCAGCTCACGTCCCAGGCGCTGCTCCTGAGAAGGAAGGGGTCCTGGGGGTGCAACTTGGGCTGCAGGCAGCACCTCCCAGATTATCACAGCACGGTCTGCCCCAGTGAGAAGGCTTAGTGGGCTGCTCTCAGTGCCCTGTGCCAGGCCAGCTGCTGGGGTAGTGGACTCTGGCGTGACCCACTCACTGTCCGACCCTGGTCAACCCACAGTCTGGTGGGGAAGACAAGCTCGGACCCAGGGGCGGCGAGGGACTCAAATGTGAGGAAGTGGGGTTCACTTGGGGTGCTTTAGCGGGCAGGCAAGGTGGAGCAAGATGGGGGTGGCCCCAAGCTGGGCACAGACTCTTTCTGCAGACCCCCAAAGACTGCCCTTCAACAGCAACCCCAGGTAGGTGGTCCAGAGGAGGGAAGGGGCCTGGCAGGAGGGAGCAGAGAATGAAGTGTGCCGGCCACACAGGTCCAGGTGCTGGTGCCTGCCTAGCGCCCACCAGGCCAGCAGGAAAGTGCAGGACCCTGGCCCCCCAGCCTCGGCCCCCGCCTCCCTGGTGAGTCCCAGCCTGGTGGCCCACCAGTGCGACCTGTCTCCTGCTCTCGTGGCCCTGTCCCAGCCCCCACAGAGCTATGGGGCCACTTGCACTCACTGGCCACACGTCGATTAGTTAATTAACATGTTCTCTGCTGCAGCCCAGGGGACGTTCAGGGCAGCCCAGCTTCACGGCTACAGAGGAGCCATCGGCCCCCAGCTTCCAGACAACCGGAAGAGCTGGGACCAGAGGAGCTCCTGCCCCTGTCACCCACTCCCATTTGGCATCCCTGGCCACCCCCACCCTCTGCAGACTCTCTCTAGGGGACAGATGTTGGAGGCTGAACCAAGGGCAGAGGAGAGATGGCTGTCACTGGTCAGGGTCACCATGGGCTTCAAATGGCCCTGGGGTGGATCCCAGCCCTGCTGCCCAGCCCTGTCCCCTGTAGGCCCTAAGTCCTCATCCATGGTAAGACATGACAAACAGCTCCACTTCAGAGGATGTGCAGATAAATGAGGCCCCAGGCAGAGGCTGGTGGACAGTAGGTGCTCACCAAATCCCAGTGTCCACCTCTCACTTCCTTTGGAGAGCTCCCCAGGTTAGTGGGGTAGGGGGAGCCAGAACACTTTGAGTGGAGGGGAGGAGACCAGGAGGAGCGGGGGGAGGGGGCTCCCCCAGGAAGGCCCCTGAAGGCCCGCCACCCCCAGGTTCCAGGCCTTCCCTGGGTCTGAGGTCCCCAGATCAGTGAAGCCGGATTCCCTTATTGGGTCCTGTAAGTCTGCCTGTGGTTGTATGTGTAACTGCACAGTCAGGGTGCAGAAGACTGTCACCACAAAAGCCACCCCTTGTTACCCAGCCCAGCAGCACCTTCCTGCCCCTCTCCCGAACACACCGAGTCCTGCTGTAGAGAGGCAGAGGCCCCCTCCCGAGGCTGGCTGCTTCTGTGTAGCAGAGCCCACTGTCCACCACTCTGTGCAGGTGGTCAGCTCTGTGCCTGCCTCTGAGTCCTGCTCCCGTGTGGTTGTGGCACAATGTGCTCGGCCACTGGCCAGGGTGTGGATGGTGGGCAGTCTTCAGAACTACCAGGGCCTGTGTGCAGGGGTGTGTGAGCATGCTTCTGTTCCACGTGGGTCGCTGCCTGGAGTGGGCCGTCTTGGTCCCACAGTCTAAGAACCCGCCCACTGGTTGCGGTGGCCACGCCCATCATCCCAGCTACTCGGGTGGGGCATCTCTCTCCTTGCCACCCAGATGTCCTCCTGGGAAGGGTGTTTGTCTGGTCTTTTTTTTGCAATGCGAGCAAGCCTCTGCCACGGAGCTGCACCCCAGCCCTTTCCCTGAACGTCTCACTGCTGAATGATGATAGGAAGGCCCAGAGCCATCGAGGGTCTTGATCTAGGTTCCCCTGAGAGTGCCTGGGAGTCCTTCTCCCGGGAGGGCGCTGCCACTGGGTGCGTGAGTCTGGCCTGTGGTCCTCACCTGTCAGATTGGGCCATCACCCTGTGTCTGTCTGGCCCTGTGGCTTCTGATGACACATTGGGATTTTTACCTTTTAAATAATTCAGAATTTTTCTGTGATTTCAAGATCCTGCGTCCCCCACCCTGAACTGGCGGTGAAGGCAGGGGCCCCCTAGCACGGAGCTGTACCTCCAGTCTTTTTTTATTTTCATCTTAAGACAAGGCCCGCTAAGTGGCTGAGGCTGGTCTCAAACCAACAGTCCTCCTGTCTCAGTCTCCCAAGCAGCTGGGAGGACAGATGTGTGTCACCTTGACCAACACTGCTGTCTCTAGTTTTTGGCAGCTTGATTTCAATGTGTCTGAGAATGAATTTCTTTGGATTAAATTCCTTGGAATTTGCTGGCATTCTTGAATTTCTGTGTGTATATATTTTACTAAATTTGAGAAGTTTCAGCCACAATTTCTATCACGCAAAATATTTTTTTTCTCCGTCACTCTCTTTTCTTGTCCTTCTGGGACTCTGACTTCCAAAGGTGAGATCTCCGGATGTGGTCCCGCAGGGCCAGCAGCTGTTTTCTTCTCTTACCCTTCTTCCTGTTGCTCATGTTGGGTACTTTCTGTCCACCACTACTCATGTTCAATAGTTTGTTCCTTCTCCTGTTTCCATTTTGCAATTGGTCTTGTACCACAAGTATTTTTATTTTTGTTGTATATTTCTCAGTTGCCACGTTTCCACCTGGTACTCTTCCCTGACCCTCCCCATCTCCCCTTTCTGAGACTTCCTATGCTTCCATTTATTTCAAGAGTATTTGATGTTACTTGTTGGGGCATTTTTATGACAGCCTCTTCCAAGTCTTTGTTTGGATCCTAACCTCTGTGTCGGGTCAGTTGGTTTCCCTTTACTGTTTTGTTCTGGGAAAACCGCAAATCGTCCTTTCCTGTTCTTCACATGCCAGGTCATTTTGGATTAGATCCTAAAAAGTTTGAGTATTATTTTTTATGGTTCTGGATCTGGTCTAGACGTAGGGAGTTGGAGACCCTCTTGTTTTTAGCACTAATGGACCCAGTCAGGTCGTGGCTGACCATTCTGACCAGTCTTTGGGGTGGTTCTCTGTCAGGCCAAAGCTGTTAAGTGCCTTGCAGATCTTTCCTGTGTGTGAGCACTCTGTGGCCGTTCTGGCACTCAAGCAGGGTCTGCCCGCTGGATGATACCCCAAGTGAGTGGTATGTGGTTTAGGGTCCATGCATGCCAGCTTGGGGTTGATCTTGGGCAATCCAAAGCAGCTTTATGGACCACCTCCCGAGCTCCCTCTCTGGTTCTCCCTGACACTTTGTGTTCCCCAGGGCCTGAAGGGGGTCTTCATTAAGACATTCTGCTGAGCACTTCCCAAGACTGTCCCCTTATCTGGGACCAATTGGAGCAAAGAAACTCCAAAAGAAGAGGGGAAGGCTTCAGGGTCAGCCCACTCCCTGAGAGCCCAGGCCTGTCCTTGCAGGAGAAATATCCTCTTCCTTGGTCCTCGGAGGGGCAATGGGCCCTGTTGCCCCCGCCACAGCAGCAGACTGCCCAAGGGCTGGGGTGTGACACACCAGAGAAAAGAAGGCAGGAAACTGTCCCTTCCTCTCAGTGTTGGGAGCCTCTCTCTGGCTCTTTGGGCCAGGGTTATGGCTGGGGTCCCTTCTGGTTCTCTCCCAGGACCAGTGCCCATGTCCAGGCTGCAGGTGGCCTGAGCCTAGGCCTGAGGACCCCAGAGGTGGAGGCACACACCTCTGGGGCACGCATCACCTTCCAGCCCTTTTCCCAGTCCACACTCTCTATCTGCTGTCCCAGCCTTCAGCACCTGCTCCCTCCCTTCTCCCCACACTTCAAAGCCTTGCTCAGTGGGCAGGGAGGGGTGTGCTGGCCTCGGTGACCTGGACCTGCAGCCCCAGTATTTAACCAAGAGCGTCCCTCCTCTCTGCCTCAACAATCCAGGGGCACCCACCATCTCCAAATGGAAGAAAGCCAAGGGGCAGAGCCCACCCCCTGCCAGCCCGTCTCCAGCAGCAGGAGTGTCCTGCTGTCCGCCCATGGACACCATCCGAGGGTGGCCCCCACCCCGGCCACCACTCAGGCGGGGCTGGAGATGAGCTCTGCTCTCGGCCTAGCTTGTTCTTGCCTCCAGCCCACTGTAAGCCCAGCGCTGTAGCCAGATCAGTCTCTGCCAGGCTCCACCCCCAGGAACCTTAGCCAGGGTGGCAGTGAGGGTGGAGTCCAGGCAGGCCCCCTCCGGATGCCATGGCTGGTGTGCTGTGAGGTACCCACCCCACAGATGGAGACTCTGAGGACCACCCAGACCTAGGACATCCTGGTGATGTGGTTAGGAAAGCACCCTGTGGGGACACCCACTGGCAGGGCCAGGGGCCTTAGGGACACCAAGCTCATCCCTGCTGCCTGCCTGAGCACCTCAGCTCAGGCCCAGGGCCAGCAAGGTGACTTTGGCCCCCACATGTGACATGTCCCCCATGTCTCAGAGGTCTCCGTCCTTGTGCCCCTGGAGTCCCATGGCCTCTCCTGCCCCTGCCCCTGCTCCTGCCTGCCCACACCCTCTGCCCTCTCACCCATTGACTTCAAGGTCTCCTTGACCCAGTTCAGCATGGCCTGTCCCCCTTTCCCGCCTGATGGCCCTGTTCCCACCTCCTAGGTGTGGCCACACCTCAGCATCGCTGTGCATCTGTGCTGTCCACACCAGCCCTTCCTCAGGCCCCCCACTGCATGCCTGCAGTGACACTCCAGGCTGAAAGAGGACTGGCCTAGAGAACCCAGGCCCTGGGCTTCCAGCAGCCCAAGGGGGGTCAGCTGGAGAGGTCTGCAGGTCAGTGGCTGGCCATAGCCCCGTTCCTTGCTGAAGCCTCAGTCTCCCCATCGTAAGAGGAGGTGCCATGCTGTGTCATGAAGGCCTGTTCTGGAACACTCCACGCAGTGTCCCAGCGCCCACTGCAGCTCCACAGCACAGCTGCACAGGTCACGCGAGGCCCAAGGCAGAGAGAGGAGTTGGCCAGCAGCACGGAGTGGGCCAGGGAAGAGGAGGGGCCAGAGGCCTGGCCACAGGCGAGGGAAGCAGGCTGTCCACCCCGAGCTCTCTGTCCCTGGCAGCCAAGGTCCCACGATGAGGCCCTTCTGAGGGTGTGGTGACTGCCCGCTGGCTGGCCCAACAGCCTTGGGGTGGAGCAGGTCCTGGGGCCAGGTCCACACAGGCAGGGCTGCAGGGACAGTGCAGAGGGCAGGGTCAGGCTTGGGTGTCATCAGGGGAGCACCGGCGCCACCAGCACAGTAGCTGGTCCCGGGAGCTGATGGCTTGGTGCTCCCCAGGCTCTTTTTGCCCCACCCATGCCCCGGATGCACCCTGTTCAGCCCCGACGCCCTGCCAGCTCAGGGACCCACTCTGCTGGCAGAAACCAGAGAGCCCAAGCATTGCTTCCTGAAGCTGGGGGCGAGCTGTGAGGCGCTGAGGCCACCCCGGGACACATGGCTCATGCCCCGGATTCCTTGGGGTTGATGGGGCCCTGCACAGTGTTGGGCCCCACATGTACCTCGAAACCCTTAGCTTCCCAAGCTGCCCTCTGTGAGGAGGTCCATTCAGAGAATAAGACCCCACGCACACCTGTCCCAGCAGAAGGAGCAAGGGGCCCCGGGAAACCTCCGAAACAACCAGTTTCAAGCCTGGATCCATCCAGGAGCTCATGGGATGTTGCTTGTCCCATCTCACCCACCCCTCAGCCCTCAGTGCCCACCTGGCAGCAAACAAGCTAGTGTCCCCTGTCTTCAAGACTTGAGTCCATGGAGGCAGTCGCCCCACCAGATTAGAAGGTATAAAACGTCTAGGACCCTCGCCAGACGAGGGAGCGTCAGGAAAGTCCCCCCTAAGTTACACAGAATGGGGTCCCCGTGGGGGGGAGCGGTTCTGCTGGGAGAACCTTAGATTCTAAGGTGGACATTGTCCTGATGAATGCTTACTGGGAAAACTGATTGGACAGCTCCCAGGCAAAGGGAGACACAAACGAGGTCCTGTGGCCCCAGAAACCTCCACTGACTGGGTGGAGTCTAGGGAGCTGGGACAACCCTGCAGACCAGAGCCACTGGGGGCTGGGGCTCCAGACACCACCCAGTCCTGGGCAAGGCTGCCCTGGGCTGGGGGAAGCTCCTTTACCAAAGGCCATGTCCAGAGAGGCTGGCACCTCCCAACACGGAGGCAGCTGGGAGCAGACCATGTGCTAGGGAACAAGCTCCCAAGCTTCGCAGCTCTCTAAGCAGGGCCCTGCTTGTCTCTCCACCTGAGGGCCGTGTCCTCTGTGGCATGGACCGGCAGCAGCAGAGCTCAGGGCAAAGTGGAGGACAGGATGTAACCAGGAGGTGAGTAGGCTCCCTGGGGGGCACTGGGCAGAGTCACACAGGTGGGCCCAGCCCCTTGGCAGAGGCAGAGTCCTCCCAACAGCCCGAGGTATGCAGGAGAGCCACCCCAGGCGCACCCGGATGGGACACTTCACCCAGGCAGATCCCCAGGGCAGGACCTGAGGATGGACCCCATCTGGGGTCTCAGGATCATAGGAGCCCTTCCTACCCCTGGTCACTCTGAGCCCTGACCCTGGTCACACTGAGCCCTGATCCTGGGCACACTCTGAGACCTGATCTTGGTCACTCTGAGCCCTGACCTCACTGCACACACCACTGGCACAGGCCTTGGCCTCAAGGGCCTGGCTCTGAGAAGCAGAGGTCCACAGTGTGGCCACTGGGCTCACACGTGGCAGGGTACGGCCTGGGCCTCCACAGTGGTCCCCACACTGTCCTGGGCCCAGCTCCATCCTGGGCCGGCGCCCTGCCCCGCCCACCTTCCCGTGCTCTGCTCCCGCTGGAGGGCCGGGCAGAGTGACTCAGCAGGCTCCTCCTAGCTTTATTTTTGTCTCCATGGAGCCCTATAAATACAGCCACAGTGGCCAGATCCTGTCAATATCCCCACGTCTCCGCCCCTGCTGCTGGCCCGATGCCAGGGGGTGGTGTGGAGCCAGGTCAGGGTGGACCTGAGGCAGAGGCCAGGTGCTCCTGGGAGGCAGACAGCCTCAGCCTGGCCCCACTGGTGACCTGCGCCCCTGGTGCCCTTGGCGCCCTTGGTTACAGAGCAAAGCACAAGTCCCGCGTTTCCGCATGCTGGAGATGCCACGTCTTCCTGCCTGAGAAGTGAGGGGAGCGTCCAGGTGTGTGTGGTCCAGCCCCCACCATGTCCTCTTCGGAAGGGGCGGGCTTTGCTGGTGTCCTGGCTGCTCCCAGTGCAGAGCTGCGTGGATGACATGGATGACCAGCCCAAGGGCTTGGGGTGGAGGGGCGGCGGGGGGCGGGGGCACTGCAGTTCATCAGAGTACTTCCTGCCCTCCATGGCCTGGCCCCAGGACAAGGCAGGGACAGTCCCCAGCCACCTGTGGACCAGAGGCCTCCCACACCTGTCAGGCACAGGAGGAAAGTGGAGGATGGCGACCCTGGAGAGGCTGGCAGAGGCCCTGCAGTGGGACCCAGCCCTCGCGGCACTGGTGCCTGTGCCAAGCCCACATGTGCAGTCTCAGGGGCCAATTCCCCTACCAGGAGCTGAGCCCTGAGAGATGGAGCCACTGGCTCAGGTTGCATGGTGAGGAGGCTGGGCCCTGTACCCAGGCCTCCTCCACCCCCTGAGGACAAGGCTCCAGCACCCCTGAAGCCACAGCTGGCCTGCAGGGCCAATGCGGTCACTCAGCATAGGCCAGATGCTGTCACGCTGGGTGCTCCTGAGCCTCTGCCCACGAGGCTGGGCAGCCTCCCTTCTGGCCCCTTGTGCCCTCTACCCGCCTGGGAATCAGCAGACACAGGTCTCTGTGATAGAAGATGGCACCTTGCCAACACCTCCAGGTGGGTCACACCCTCAAGTCCTAGGTGAGGGACGGAGGGGAGGTTGGGGTGCGCTGGTGCGCTTGTAAAGCCGAAAGGGTGGGAGGTCAGGAGCCAGGGAACAAGAAGGAGGCACCAAAAGGAGGTTTGCTAGGGGTGCTCCTGGGCGAGGTGCGCCGCCTGCAAGAGGGTGGGGCGGAGAAGTCGGGTGGGAAAGGCAGGAAGAGTGCTAATAAGGGAAACTGGGGGTGGGGGTCTGGGACATCTAAATTGCAGCTAATGCCCAGCCGGGTTTAGGGACATTGTCTGTCACGCTTTGGTCAGGGCTCATGTAAGGTGACAGGGCGATTGCTTCAGCTGGCGGGAACCCTGATGATTGGGGTGGGTTGTCAGGTCAGCTTCTGATTGGCCAACGCGGGTCTTAGCCAGGTGGAAAGTCCCGCCCACAGCTGCCATGGAAGGGGAGGGGGAGGAGACGGCGGCTCAGAGAAGGCTCTAGGCCCTGCTGTGCAGCCCCACAGGGTGCAGAGGAGCTAAGAGGCCCTGTGACCCTCGGTGGGTGGACGGGCGAGCCCCTGCTCTGCCCTGCTGGGCTTCCCTGGGGCTGCTCTGGCTCCAGCTTAGGGCATTGTGGCCAGTGGGCCCTGCACCTGTCCCACCTGGTGACAGGGGCATCTTGAAAGAACAGGGCTCCTCAGGACCCTCTCGCAGCTGCCCACTTCACACCTGGGGAGCAGGCCAGGTGCATGCTGGCTGCAAGACCCAGCTGCTCCAGGTCAGGGTGCAGACAGATGGTTGAGGGGCAGGGAGGGGACACTGAGTCACACTCTGCTTCTCCAAGTGGGACTCTCACCAGGGGACCAGGGGCTGTCTGTCCTGACCACCAGCTAGCGGACCCAGATCTGCCACCCTGCAGGTGACACTGACCATTAAGAAATAGAACCACTGCCAAAGCCCCCCTTTGCAGATGGGGGAGGACTAGGAAATGCCAATGGTGCTGAGGACCCGGGGCTGCTGGGTGCGGCTGGGTTGGGACCCCCTGGCCCCCCTTCCCAACACTGAATACCATCTGGGGCTCGGTCCCCTAGTCTGGGGCAGGGACTTGTTTCTCCCATGGCCCTGCTGGGCCAGGCACAGAGCAGATGCTCTACTGGGTGGAGCTGTGCCCATCTGCCCCAGGGACCCGCTATACTGCCTGCCCCTACTAAACTGGGGCACCTTCTCCCTTGTAATATCTGTGGGCTCTTTTCCTCCCACCCTGGTGAAAATAGAGGGCCGTGCGTGGTCATCTGCATGGCCAATGCCAGGCCAGCTTCCCACAAAATGCCCCATGTCCCTCTTACTCTGAGGACTCCCTGCAGACTGGCAAGGGAGCAGCCCCCTGCTGCCCAGTCTAGATGACCTAATCATGGCTCCCATCACATCCTAGGGGCCAGAGGTGCTTGTCCATCCAGGCACCAAGGATATCCTGTTCCCTTGCCGGGGGCCCATCAAGCTCAGAAGGTGAAGGCTTTTAGGGATCAGGAAAACTGTCCCTCAGCCTCACCCATTTGTTCCTTGCCAATAATGTGGACCATCTGCAGAAAAAAGCTGTTGGTTGCAAAAGCAGACTATGAAAGGCCCTGGCTGCAACTGGAAAAGCCAAAGGGGCAGGGCTGCCCAGTCCCTTTGGAGAGCACATCCTGTGGCCATGCGTCCTAGACGCTGTATGCGACGTAATGGGATCTGTTTGCCTGCTGAATTTTGGTCTTTGTTTGGCCCCATCCCTGCCCCTATTCCTCCGCTTTGGAATGGGATGGCTTATTCTGTGCCAGTGTATATTGAGTATATATAACTTGCTTTTTGTCTTTATAGGGGCACACAGCCAAGAGTTTGCCTTGGGTCTCAAAAGAGACTTTGGACTTTGACTTTTGAGCCATGCTGGAACTGACTATGGGACTCTTGGTGATGGACTAAATGGAGATGGACATGAGTTTTGTGGGTAGAATGTTATGGTCTGAATATGAGATGCTCCCCCAAAGCTCTAGTTAATGCAGGAATATTAAGAGGTGAAATGATTGGGTTGTGAGAGCTGTAACCTAACCTCCATCCTGGTTTGAATGGACTGACTGTGTGATAACTGTGGGCAGTGGGAAGTACCTGGAGGAGGTAGATCATTGGAGTGTGCTGTGGGAGTGGACATCTTCCCTGCACACTTTTCACCACCCTGTTTCCTGACCCTGCCACGTCCTGAGTTGCTTTCCTCCTCCACACCCTTCTGTTATGATGTTCTGCCTCAACTTGAGCCCAGAGCAATGACAATGGCTGCCTATGAACTGAGACCTCTGAAATTGTGAGCTCCAAATAAATTTTTCCTCTTTTAAGTTGTTCTTATCAGGTCCGTTGGTCATAGCAGTGAAACAGCTGACTAAAATAATGGAGGCCAAGGGCTGGCTCAGGGTGGTGCCTTTACCTCTGTCCCTTTTACCTCAACCTTTGTCTCTTGCAGCTCATTGTCCTGGGATAAGACAGGTTGGGCCTGGTTCCTCTCTCCTGTGGTTCAGTGTCAGCAGGAGTTCCAGGCCACAGGGGCAGGTGGCCAGCCAGGAGAGGAGTTACAGTGCACCTTCCTGCATCAGGGTGGCCCAGTGGTCGGAATGACAGAGGAGCTTTGAGGGGAGGGATGAGTGATAGGTGAGTAGCAGTGTGGTCACTGTAGGTTGTGGCCATCACCACCATCACATTTGCTCCTACAGTCTGTAGTGCCTTTGCTCTCCATGAACTCACTGGACCCACCCCACAATCCCTGAAGGTCCTGGCTGACCGCAAGGAGCCTCGTGCCAGTATGCATGTCCAGAACACTTATTGCCCCTAAGGGGTCCAGCTCTCACTTAGATGATGGGGCTATTGCGTGCATGGAAGGAACATGCAGGAGAGCCAAACTGTGTGCCTTCCTCTGCTACATAAATCCCTCCCCAATGTCCCAGACACAGTGGCTGCACGGGTCTGTGGCTTCAAGGCCATCACAATCTGAGCCCATGGAGGGAAGGCAGTGTGCTGTGGGCTGTCTTGGCTGGGTGTGGGATGATGTCACTAGGGGCTCAGTGCTGATCTCGCATGTCCCTTCCCTGGCCTCCAGCCCTCTGGTGTAACCCATCCCCTGGTTCTGTCCTGTGTGGCCTCAGCTAGGTTGCAGTCCATGAGTGACTGTCAACTCTGGCCTGATAGTAGTGAACAGAGCTGTCTGGATGCAGCTGGAGATTCTAGGCCAACCCGTCCTCCTCTTCTTACTGGGTACCAGAGTCCAAATGTTAACTGGGCTCAGGGGCCCAGGATGCAGTTATCTCCCAGCTTCTCTGCAGCCAGAAGTATCCAGGGACCTAGTTCTGGCCAAGGGGTGAAAGCAGATATGGAGTGTGCAAAACCCAGGGAGCATCCTTAGAAGGCTGTGGAGAGTATGCCTGCATGCCTCTCCATCTCCCTGTTGACTAGAAAGCAGACATCCTGTCTGGAGCCTCAACAGTCATATCCCACCATGAGTAAGGCCTGTCTGGAGATTGCTGAAGAAAAGTGAAGGCCCCCAGAGTCTTGATGATTGAGGCTGCCTTCTCTGGATTTGAATTCTAAACAAACACTGATCTTGTTTAAGCCACAGTTACTTGGGGTTTTCTGTCATTAGCAACCAAATCCAATTGTATGGTATCCCCAGGGCCTAACATGTTGTCTGACATTGAATAAAGATTAGTGGAATGAATAAATGATGGAGGATAGGCTTCAAAGATGAGATTTGGCAAGAAAGGAACAGGAAACTGTGCCAGGCAGCAAGGCTGAATGGTGCCCCTTGGGTTGTGGAGACCCGGCCTGCTGCCTTTGCCCCAGGGGTGAGGCTCCATGTTTCCAGGGAGGCCCACTCTTCCTTCCCCAGTAATGTAATCAGTAAAGACAGCACTGACACCCTTCCACTGGCTCTTTCCTTTTACTTTACTGCCCACCCCCTCAGGTGACATTAAATGCCCTGGCAGGGAGACTGCTTGCTAGGTGTCACGCTGGAGCTTGTTTTCTGAGCCTGGCGCTGTGACTACATTGCATCTTGAAATGTGGGGAGGCGGCTTGCCTGGGTCAGAGGCCTGCTGTTCCCATGTGTGCACGGACACACTTATGCTAGCACACACACTGGTGTGCACTCCTCAAGCTCAGTGTTACATCCTCACGCAGACCAGGGAAGTGGAGGGCACAGGCCGTTCATAGGAACTCAGCGGCCTCTGCAGGTTGGCACCTTGCACTGCCACCAGGTGTGACCTGTGCCTAAGGAGAATGGCCATCATGGAAAGACAGCAGTAGCGAGGACCATGAGTCAGAGAGGGACTGGCTCATCGCCCCCCCCCCCCCCCCCCCCCGGCTGTGGGCGTGGGGAGACAGGATGCCGGGCACTAGGGCCACCGTCACATATCCCCTGGCCCAGCTCCTCCAGGGGCCGCGTGCGTCCCTTCCTCCCGTGGACCACCCAGCGGGCGGAGGGCGCCTTCAGGGAGCCCGGGGCCAGGGCGGAGGAGGGAGGGCGCCCCCGTGGACGCCCCACTCCGCACGCTGCTTTGAGCGAAGGTCCTCGCAAGGGCCCTTCAACTGTCTTGGGCTTCGGTTTCCTCGTCCGAGTGCCCACAAGGGGCCCGCGCAGCCTGCTCAGCGTGACAACCCGGCTCCCGGTTTCCGACACCCGCGGGAGCGCTCACTTTGAGGCACGTCCGAGGTCCACCTCCCCGGCAGGCACAAGGTCCGCGCGTCCGCCCGCCCGGGTCTTTTGGCCGCGCCGCCCGCCGTCCGCGCAGCTTCCGGCCACGCGGGGCACGCTGGGGCTTGAAGTCTGCGGGCCTGGGCGGGCGCGCGCCATTGGCTGGCGGAGCCGTCACGTGATGTTTGGGTGCGCGGCCCGCCCAGCCGCCCTCCTGCCTCGAGCCGCCCTCCTGCCTTGAGCCGCCCAGCGCCCTGTGCCCGGGCAGGTGAGGCGGCACGGGGAGGCGGCTCCGGCGGGCCCGGTGTAGCGGGCTGGGGCGAGGGTCCGGGGTCGCCGGGGAGGGAGTTCGGGATTCCGGGAGAGGGTCCGGGGAGGGTATCTGGGGGTCTGGGGAGAGAGTCCGCGGACGGAGTCCTGGGAGGGGGACCGGGGCCGCCGGAGAGGCGGTCCCGGGGTCCGAGGATCTGGGGAGAGTCGGGGAGGCGGATCGTGGTCGAAGGGGAGGAGGTCCGGGAGTCCGGGGAGGGAGTCTGGGGACAGAGTCGAGGGTCTTGGGAGAGAGCCTGGCAGGGAGGCCGGCGAGGGAGTCTGAGGGTCTGGGGAAAAAAAAAAAAACTCAGGGGAGGGGGTCCGGGGGTCTGCGGAGTCTGGGGAGAGAGTTCTGGGAGGGGAATGGGGACGCCGGGGACAGTGGCCAGGGTCTCCAGTGCAGCATACGGGGCTTGTGGGCGGTTCCAGAGCGGCTTCAGGTGGGTCCTGACCTGTGCGTCTTGCTGGTACCCCTGTGGACCGCTCTGGGCCAGGGGCGTCCCCTTGTCCACTTGTTGGCTGCTATCAGGTGTGGTTCCCGTGGCTCCACGGTGGACCCTGCCTTCCAGTCGCTGCTGGAGACTTTAAGCGCCTGTGCATATCCTCTGCCCCTTCTGGAACTTATGCAAGGTGCCTTGTGGGTACTGGGGGCCAGGTACATCCCAGGGAGTTCCAGGGGGCTCTGATCTGTGCCGTCTTTGGGGACTTACCCCAGGGGCCACCTGTTATTTTCAGATTGGCATCTCCTCCCTTGGCCCTGGAAACTCTTACCATTTTGTTCAGGATGGCAGCCAGTAGCCACATAAAGCTTTTTAAATTGACTTTAAAGTGAAACCACATTGACTGGTGGCTGCTGGATTGCAGAGTGCTAATAGGGACATCATGGAAAGTTCTGTAGGTTAGGGTGCTGCTCCTCACCCTGTCAGGCTCCATTCCAGCCATACATGGTACCTTTTCCTTGATTGAACCCCTTACTGTCCTTCCCTTAGGTCCAGCCTGCAGGCAGATCCTATCCTCTGCAGGTATGGGCTCCTGGTCACTGGCTTAACTTCCTGCCCTGTCTCCTGGTATTTCGGATCTTGTTGCATCTTTCCTAGCCCTTCTTATTTGACCATTGCTACCTTTCTGGTTGTTTGCTGTCTTTAGTGTCTGTGAGGCAGAGATTGGGATTGTTCCTTACCATACCTCAATGTGGGCACAGTAGTAGGTGGAAAGATAGAAATGAAGTTTGTTAATAGCCTCAGGTGGTTAAACCACACTGTGATGTGGTTCAGCCTGGTACACTGTAGGTCCTTGGTAGAGATCCTGGGCAGCGCATGGCGGCACACACAGGGCAGTGTAGTGTCAGGAGCCAGGTTGTGATTACAGATGGCTGTGGGAGGCTGGTGGATCCTAGAAGACTTCCTGCTGGCTGGGTCTCCTCCATCCCTCACCTCAGCTGACATGGTCTGTGCACATCCAGCACCCTTGGCTGCCCTGACTGCCCAGCCTGTCTTTTCTGGGCACACCTCAGGCCTTGTCCTCTGCAGGCACTGGAGTGACAACTTAGACCCGGGCAGGCATCTAGGTGTGGGACTCATGGGCAGGCAGGCTTCCTCAAGTCCCTTCCATGGCTTCCTGCTGCTGGTAGGGTAGGTCAGGATGTGGCTTCTGCCTAGGATTCCAGCCACATTGTTCAGTTCTTGCTTCATGTGTCACAGCAACTGTAGAGTTCCTTGTTTTCTGCACACTGCATGGCTTTTCTTATGCGTGTGGGCGTGTGTGCTGAGCTGCCACTTGGAATGCCCTTGTACTTGCATGTTTGTCTCAAGCACTTCCACCCTGGTTGCCTTTGTGCCCTGAGCACCCAGCCTAGCATCCAGAGCAGGGTGGGCACTGGGCAGGTTTTGATGAATGAGTAAGCTGTGAGAGGAGAAGGCAGAAGGAGAAGTGCAGGTATGGAAGTTCAAGATTTGGGAACCTCCGAGCAGGAGTTCCCAGAGGGGAGAAAAGGTGCACAGACCGTGACCACAGGTGAACCTGGCCATTCACAGCAAGACTTCAGTATGTGGTGGTGGCCCTGGAGGGGGTCTTCCCAGGTTGTGGAGTTTGAATTAGGCTGTGTGGCCGAGGTCTGGTTGGCAGACAGGAGGGTCATTTTGCAGGCGTTAACATTGATTATACTATTCATACCCACTTAGCAGTCCCCCTGGGGGAGGGCCTGCTGCCATCCCCATTTTACTGATGAAGAGTCTGGGCCATTGGAAGATGAACTGGCTGAGTCCCTTAACTGAAGTTCTAAGACACCGTCCACCAGACCTGGATGTTATGTACTGCTTCTGAGGTTGTTGGGCATTTTATCATTCCGATTTTTTTTTTTTTTAATGCATATGGTGTCCCTGTGGTTGTGGGATTTGTTTTGGTTGTATGAATGGAATTCGGCCTGGGTGGCTCAGTCCAGCTGTAATGAATTATGTTCCTCAGACTCAAACTTTAGTGCAACATCTGTAACAATGGGCTGGTTAACAGCCGAGAGTGACCAGCTTTCTGACTACTCTGTTTGCCATCATGCCCGATGCCGCCTGGCTCCTGAGTATTTGATGGATGTGTGGATGGGGCACCGAGTGACCAAAAGACTAAAGGGGAGAAAGAGTGGACAGATTGGAAGGGCACAAGGCCAGACTCTTCTTCAGGGGTTATTTTCAGTTGTTGCCTATTAATTCTGATGTTTGGGTTTGCAGCATCTGTATCCTGTCCTACTGAGGTATACTGAGGCCAGCAGGGAAGGTTTATTATCCCAAGATTTTTGGTGAGAAGTTGGACTGCAGTTATTCTCTGACTCCCTATCTGTCACTGTGGCCCAGGACCTGTGAGACCTGGCCCTGGTGGATATTTGAAATGTGTGTGGCTGGGTGGGGGGTGTCATAGCACAGTTGACCCTGAACTGACACCATTCTTACTCCAATATGCTTTGTGAATACTGCTCAGGAGCCATTGAGAACCTTCTATAGGAAGAGTTGTCTTGGCCTGAGTCCTCTGGTACAGAGGTGTGACTTTGCCAATAAGTCCAAAGTTCTGTAGGAGTTTCCTGAAGATGGTTGAGGTGGTGCCCTTGCTGGAGGAGCTGACTTGGGCTGGGGCTTCTGGGGAGGCTTTGGCTGAGCTGCTGGGTCTGCCATCCAGGGCTGTCCTCAGAGCCCGTTGCAGCTGTTTCTCAGGCCTTATCCCTACTATAGGATTCTCCGAGTGCAGGGTGGGGTGAGGATGACTCTGCTTGGCTCACCAGATTGCACTGGGTAGACTCCTTCCTGGCATGAGTGGGCTCTGTTAGGGCTTGAACCTGTTTTGTGGTCACCACAGGCAAGCAAGGATGGTCTGCTAGGGTGGTCTCCCTACCTGGACAGGGTCATTGGCAGGGCCCCAGCCACAGCCCTTGTGGTCAGGACCTCTATCTGAAAAGATGAGAGTTTTGTGTGAGGATAGTCTCAGATCATTGCCTTGCATGGGCTCAGTGGCCAGCAGGAAGGGGCTGCCTTGTAGGCTCTCCTGCTCTCACTGGGGACACTGCTGCTCACCTGACAGAGTAAGGACATAGAGAGTGGTCAGTGAGGGGGCACAGAGAGGGCACCCACCCCGTGTGTGGAGCTGTGGGAAGAAGTGGGGGAGGGCTCTCTGGTCTGGGTCAGACTCCACCCAGGGCCTGTGTCTATCGCTAACAGTGTCCAGGCCTGTCTGGGCCTGGGGCTTGGCATTGTATGGCTGGGTTGTAGTGGTAGCAGCACCATACCCACTTTGGTGGATCCATGGACTAGCTGGGGGCAGTTGAGTCCTTCTTGGGCTGGCAGCCCGGGCTGCTTGTTATCCTGGTTGTAACCACCAATGACAAGGCCGGAGGCCCTGCTGGAGTCAGTCAGTGATGTGGCAGCAGAAAATGGGGCAGAAAATGGCAGCAGGCTGAAGCAAGAGTCTGGGTTGTATAGGCTTCCTTTAGGGTGGGACTGCAAGGTAGCTCCTGGGTATAGGTGGGATAGTAGTTTGAATGGGGAATTTCAGGTGCAAGTTCCTTTTTGTTCCTTTACTGTGGCTGAGCCTGGGCTTTTAAATGACAAAAGCACCGATTTTTACCCCAGATAAGACTGGTGGGGGAACTGGCCAGAAGGGAAATGTCCTTGGACTAGTCTGCATGTCCTTCACTGGGTCCCTGGGTTCTGGGCTATGGGAGAGTGGCCTCCCCTGACTGGAAATGAGTGAGCAGGGGTAGGTGGTTCTGTGGGCCCTGTGAGACCCTGGCCAGGTGTTCTGGCCCAGTAAACCTTTATTATTTTTTTTCTGCTGGATTGATAGAAGATTGTCTTGTTTTCTGCCTCTGATTTTGTTAGCACAGAAGGACTGGGCCAGACAGACTTCATGGATCAGCACACCTTTGTTCAGGACAGAGTGACGCGTCTGATGGACCCACTTTCTTGGTGGAAAATGAACCACTGGCCAAAGAGGGAGTTTAGGCTTATATAGGTTATACTGAGAGGTGACTCCGTTAATGGGCTTGTCAGTTTGGGCCAGATGGAGGGTGTGGGGTCCGTGGTCAATATCTGGGAAAGTTTAGGGATATCTCTTCCTGAGGCCTGTCTTGTCATTGGGAAAAATTGGTGAAGGATCAGTGTATTGAAGGATATGGAGAATAAGTTCAAGGACATTTCCCTAAGCTTTTGACATTTTAAACCCCAGGCCTTGGCCAGAGTGAACAAACCCAAAAGGAACTCACTGGCACCTGACCCCCTCCCAAATGGGTCAGCTGACCCCGATACCATAAGCCCCAGGAAATTCCCTATTCACACTACTGTCCTACCCTAATTAACCAGCCAACCCCAATGCATTGACCCCCTAAAGTACCCCCCATCTCACCCTGAACAAAGCCTGAAACCCAGACCCTTGTTTCAGCCCTCTGCCATTTTCTGCCCAGTAGGCCAGGTGTTTGAATAAAGAAAAGCTTGCTGATCCGAAGTCCTTCCTGAGCCCTGCTCCCAGTAGCCTCCATGGGGTGGGTGGCAGAATGGCCATCTCAGAGTCATGGATGCTCAGGGCCTTTTGAGATATCATTTGAGGGATTTGAAGCCAGATTTAAAGACAGGTAGTTAGTGTAGCTAGGTAAATTAGGTCTAATATTGAGTTTAATAAAGAAAATGGAGTCCAGTCTGAGCCTGGGAAGCCAGAACAACACCTGGGAGATTGGAATGTTAATGTTCCCAAGGCCCAAGTCCATTCCAAAGACCTGTTAGTGAAGTAGCTCCCAGCAAAATGGGGAGACGCTAATCAAATCACTCCCCAGCTCACTCCCCCACATCGTTTTCAACCTTCTGTCCTTCCCACCTGCATCCCCCATCACCTGCCAGATAGAGGGAGATAGGCAAAATAAAATCAGGAATGCAGGAAGACAAAAAAAAAAAAGATACAAAAGGAAGACCTTTCCTTCTCTGGATCCCCTTCTCCCTGGGAGCTGGGGGACTTTCTGCTGTCCTTAATAAAGCCTTACTTTCCACTCTACCCTGCCTCGCGTGCTTCTCTGGTGTTGTACTTCAGCCTTTGGGGAAGCAGGAGTCCTTACTGGTAACAGGCCTGTCTGATTTGGGAAGAACTCCCAAGGCAAAAGGGGGCTGGGGGAGGTTAGGGAGTGCAGCCCCAAGCCCGGAGGGTCTGCCTTTCTTCACCCCCCAGGGGTGCAAGTCACTCTGCACAGTCCTCCAGGGCGCGGTCTGCTTTTCCTGGATTGGGGTAGAACTGACCATCATTGGACTGTCAGTAGTTGGTACTACTGTTTATCATCAGGTATCTGCTGGCACCTGCTGCTGCTTTCTACAGCCAGGTCGGCAGACTTCTGGGGTTGAGTAGCTTATCCCAGGTAAGGCCAGGTCATCACTTGAAGCCTCAGCCTACATCCTGGGCACGTTAACCTGCTCTTGATGGCCTGGCTCCTCTGACCCTGTCACTCATGGTGGGAGTCCTTGCGTGTACCGATTGCTGTGCCACCTGCCTGCCTTGTATTCCTGTTCCTCTGCTTCTGGGATGGCTAGGTTGGGAGAAGCTTTTCAAACTGGAAGGTGTGCTGGGAGCTGGAGATGTTGTTGGCCATGGTGGCTGTTGTGTGGTTGAGGTCTTTGTCCTGGCCTGCCTTCCCTGGCCAGGTGATGTTCTTGAGAATGTGGTACAGGTTTGAGGGCTTGAGGAGTCCTGGTGTGCAGGTTGGCGTTCTTGATGGAGAGAATGGGGCAGAACTCGGGATTCCTTTTCCCAGGAGATCTTGCTGTGAGGTAGGTAGAAGAAACTCATGGTGGCTGTGGCTGGCCCCTGGCGGTGGAGGTGATAAGTCATTGAGTTGGGAAGTTCCAGCTCCAGGGCTGTGGGACAGGTGCCATACTCAGGGAATCTGTCTGTCCATGTCTGTTGCCTGGCCTTTTATTGCCTGAGTCTGACCCTGGGTGTGGTCTGAGGAGTGCAGATAGGCCTGTACCCAAGGAATGCTGGGCTCTTAGAGTGGGATGTGGTCTGGGGAACATGAGGGCCAGGCGTCCCTGGGGGTCCCCAGGCATTGAGGTCTGGTCAGGGAATCATAGCCACAGGGAGCACAAGGAACTTGCCCTGGGCAGAGCTGGTGAGGAGGAAAAGGGGTGCAGCTCCCACCCTGTCCCACCTGACCATCTTTGACTGCCCTCTGCCCAGATCCACAATCCTTTTAGGCCATGTCTTTGGAAAGGAACATAATTTTAAAGCTGAATCCCAGAACCATTTCTTCCAACATTAAAAAGCACACAACACAACAGCCCCTTCCTGGGCCTGGCTGCCCTTTCGGCAAAGGCTCTTAGTGGCAGTGCTAATGAGTGGCTGGATTCATTTCTTGGAGTCTGGCCTCCTTCCCCTGCTTGTCACCCCCAGTGAGGGTGCTAATGAGCATGGCACGGGGGCAAGGCTGGGAGGACGCTGGTTCTGTTTCTTCCTGGTACAGGATCCAGTGCGTCTCAGTGGCAGGGGGCTCCCAGCTGGTCCTCAGCCTCCAGCCTGAGCTCTTTAATTCGCTCTTAATGTTCTGGCTCCTCTGGCCTGGTGGCTGTCTGGCCCTGTTACCCTGGCTGAAAGTCCTTAAGGGTGCCCTGTCCTTGCCACATAAAGTCAGACTCTCACTTGGCATTGCACTTTTTCCTTCCAGCCTTAGAAATCGGTTGGACTGACTTCCCAAAGCTGCCTCCAGCCTGTCCTTGGGTGTCTGGTGGGGCTGTCCTCTACCTGGAATGGCCCCAGCTGGTGACTTCCCTGAGGAAGTCACCATACTTGTTAAAGCACGAGGAAGCCTGCCCATGCCTGAGGGCCTGGCACCTTGACTGGCATCTGTCTCCTCTGGGAAAGGCAAGGCAGAGAGAAGGCTCAAGGTATCAATAAAATGTCTGGCCTGGCTCCTTCCGTGTGGACTCCGGGTGTTTGTTCCTGTGCTGGATGCTGCCTATAGGGCTGGGCAGGGTTTTTTTTTTTTTTGCATCCCCAATATAAGAAAGTGCACATAGTAGGCTCTCGGTACACAGCTGGAGGAACACTGTCTTTTCAGCTTCAGCTTTTGGCCTCAGCCTCTGAGTGCCTGGGCTCTTCACCCCTCAAAATGATAGGGAGTGTTGGGGACCTGATAACAGTAGGTGCTTGACGAGGGCAATACTGCCTGCACAGCCGTCCCCGAGGCCACACCCTCACCCCCCTTTTGCAGAAGGGAGCCTGGCTTGCGAATCCTGTCCTGGTCTCACCCTGTGGAGACTTGTCTCCAGGCCTGGCTTCTCTGTGCACCTTGCTGTGTGGACACAGCCCAGATGCTGTGAGTGGAGGGGTGTCTGGCAGGGGATGTGGCCAGGCCATGCTGGTGGGCAGGAAGCGGTCAGTGCTGCAGTGGCCCTGAGGAATGTCTCATGGCTCAGAGCTGAGTGGGCTGGTGGTCTTGTTGCCACTGCTCAGAAGGAAGTGGAGTCCTTTTCTCTCTGGCCTGAGAGGTGATGTGATTTCCAAAGACCTTATATTAGGTGCAGAGATGTGTGGTGGTGTTGGCCTGGAATTCCAGAGACTGATTGAGTTTAGCTTGGGCAACTTAGCAGGACCCTCTCCAAAAATAAAAAGGGCTAGGGATTGTTGCTCAGTGGTAGGGTGTCCCTGGGCTCAATCTCTAGTATTGCAAAAGAACTGAAACCCAAAAAAACATGCAGATAGCACTGGGTGTCAAATCCAGTTGGGCCTTCTGGTCTACCTTGCTTTGCTCTCTGCAGGGGTCCAGGTTCTGGATGGGAGCATGGGGTTAGCTGCTTCTCAGGACGGTCAGGGCTCTAGTCACCTCTCTTTGAGCACCAGCCCCTCCTGTTTACCAGAGCAACTCTGATTTGGTTTGCTTGTCTGTGTGGTCAGGAGATGGCTGGTCCAGGAGGGCTGCAGAGACTCTTGTAGTAGGCCTGGTGTCTTCTGAGTGCTGTTGGTAGGGTGGACTGAGAGCTGGAGACAGTGAGTGGCTAGGGCCAGAGCCGTCTGTCCCAGTGGCCTGCTGCTGTGGGCTGCAGCCGTGTTTTGCCTCCATTATCCCAACAGAACTTCTGGGTCTCTGCCCACCTGAGCCTGCTGCTTTGACACCTCACCTGTGTGTGTGGGCTGTGGAGGCTGGGGAATGTCAGGGCCAGCAGTGTGGTCCCACTGAAGCTCATGGGGCTGTCTTTATTTGGTGCCAGAGGCCTGAGTGTGCAGGTGAGACCAGGCAGCTGGTGGATGTTGCTGTGAGGGGTGGCGTACATGTGGGTGGACGGGCACAGGCCAGGTCATGCTCACTGGCAGACAGCCCCAGCTTTCAGTAGCCTGGAGGCAAAGGTCCACGTCCGTTTGTAATTTGGAATTTGTGGCCAGAGGAGCCAAACGGCTGTACCCTCACTAGGATGGGAAGCACAGTGCCACCATGCTCCCTTGACAGGAGGACTGGAAATCGTGGGTGACTGAATCAAGCAATGCCCATGTGAGCCATCTGGCCATGTGGTGTTGTGGTTTGGACAGGCCACCCTCCTCCCTGGATAATCCCCCTGCGAGTCCTCTGGCACCCCCTCTGCCTCAGGAGCATTTAGACTATGTGAGGGCTTATGGATCTTCTGCTGTGACCACCAGGATGCAGGGAGGTGGAGGGAACAGATCAGGCAGCCTGCCTCTGCTCTTTGTTAGCCTGGAACCCTGCAGAGCCATTTTAAAAGGAAGGAAACCTTCTGTGCGGCAGTTGTCGCTTCATGCCCAGTTGTAAGGAGGCACTGCCTTCCCGAGCACCCTTGCCCAGCGTCTCCTGTATAGCATCTTGGAGAACTAGCACAACAGTGTACCCAGGAGGGGTCCCTGGCTCTGTCACCAGAAGCCTCACTGGGGCGTATGCCCTCTGGGCCGTACCTGCTTTGTTTCCACCCACTGCTACTTGGTGCCCAGGAGCCACTGTCCTTTCCCCACGTCTGCCACGTCACTTCCGAGTGTTGCCGGGTGGAGCCGAGCAATGAGCCACCTCCAGGAACTCACTGCTTCATTTTCTGGAGCTCCTGCCTGGGCCGTGGTGGTTTGTATGTTGCTGGGTCCTGTTCTGCAGCGTGGGTGGTCCACAGCTGAAATATGTGGCGGCCTCTTATTTTAGTGTTTTGAATTGTTCAGGTAATTCAACAGTAAGAACATGGGAAGAAGCACGCAGCGGGAAGTTCAGGTCTCCACATCCCCACTGGTTAGCCTTGGTCTCCACTGTGACTGTGTGGTGGCTTTCCCACACTTCCTTCCACAATGCCTCACGATGCAGTCAGGAAAACGCTGCTGTGAATCTTCAAGTTTCCTTCTGCCTTCCACAGGCCATCCCCTGGTGGACTGCTGCCCCTACCTCCCACACACTCGGTCCTGCTGGGGAGAGAGTTCTTCGCATCTGACCCCAAACTCCCTTTCCTTGTGCCGGCTGCTGTGGTCCTTGGTGTGGATGTGCTCATACTATGCGTCTTGCCCTCTATGATGGGCATGTAGGACATAGTAGCCTTCTCTGCTCTGCTGCACCTGTCTTGGCCCAGCACACAGGGGAGGAGCAGGTGCTGGGTCACAGGTGCATGTCACGTAGCTCTCAGGTGTTGATGCTGTGCTGCCCAGCCTGGCCAGTGGGTTTGCCAGGCTGGGTTCTGCGTCTTGGAGTACACCTGCCTTTTGTTGTGAGTTGGGCATCATTTCAGGAGTGGAAACCATTCATGTTTCCTCTGTGGCCTTTCCTCCGGGGTGTGTTTGTGAATGCTGGTGGTTGGTCTGTGCTGCAGCTTGGCCCCGGGAGGTCTGAGCTCAGCTGATTTCCCTGCCTTGGGACACCTCCTGACCTGTTGTTTTGTCACTGCAGAAGCTTGGAAGGAGTCAGGTTGTGGGTTTTCAAGCTGAAGCTTTGGCTTTTGAGTTATAGTTATTGGAAGGAGCTTCGAGTTTATAAAGGAGTCTTGCATTTTCTTCTAGTTTCTGTTGTTCCACTTTTAAAGTTTCGACTGATTTGTCTGTGTCCTGGTGTGCAGAGTGAGCTGTAGCTCTGACTTTGACTCTTTCTGGATGACTTCCCGGTTGTCTCCTCCAGACCACGGGTATCTCACATCTCCTGCTGATTCTCTCCTCCGGCAGAGTCACATGCTGAATTTCCATTTCGGTTTAGGTGGGTTTCTTGCAGGCTGTTCCGTTGGCTGATGTGCATCCTAGCCGGTATTGTGATTATTAAAGCTTTGTGCTACTTTTTTTTTAAAGAGAGAGAGAGAGAGAGAGTTTTTTTTTTTATATTTTTCAGTTTTCCGTGGACACAACATCTTTATTTTATTTTTATGTGGTGCTGAGGATCGAACCCAGCGCCTCACGCATGCCAGGTGAGCACATTACCACTTGAGCCACATCCCCAGCCCAGCTTTGTGCTGTTTTAATACACCAAAGAATTCATTGCTTTTTAAATTTTTTTTTGTTAGTTGTAAGTGGACACAATGCTTTATTTTTATTTATTTATTTTTATGTGATGCTGAGGATGGAACCCAGTGCCTCACCCATGGTAGGTGTGCGCTGTACCACTGAGCCCCAGCCCCAGCCCCCAAATTCATTGCTTTTTTGTCAGATTTTTTGAGCCTATCTGGTTCATTTATTTTTACATATGAACTTTAAATTTGCTTGTCTGTTCTTCATGCAGGCCTTCCACTGGAAACACAGGTGCTGACACTCATGTACACAACATACAGCACTAACCCCGAGCCTGGTGGGTTTTGGCTTGGAATTGGGTTAAACTGATAAACTAGCGCAGGGAGAGGGTGTACTCATGCCACGGAGTCTCCCTTTTCAAGCATGCTGTATGTCTTCTCAGTATAGTCCCATTTGTTCTTCAGTAGTGCTTAAAATTCTTGTTAAAAATACTAATTATTTATTTAACTGACAAAAAATGGCTTGTGTTCATGGTGTGCGACCTGGGGTGTGGCGCTGCTGGAGGGTGGTGGGACTGGTGGGATTTGGGCCTCGCCCCTCCTCTCCTCCGCAGGAGCGGGCAGCACAGCACCATGCTGTGTGCTGGCTCTCTTGAACCTACTTGTCCCTCAGTCCTTTGTCCCTGTTGCCCTCCTCCCCAGCCGTCACCCATGCTAACAGCCCTTGGCCCTGCTTTGGAGGTGGCTTTGCGATGCCGAGTGGGTGAGCCCCGCAGTCCTGGGTGTCCTGGTCCTGCTTGTTTCCCTTAATGAAGGGTCTTCGAGTCTTCCCGCTGTCACAGACCACAGGACTTCCTTTCTCTCAAACACCCGGGGACTTTCCTGTTCCACTCCTGGACACTCGAGCTGCCCGTTCCTGGCTGCTGTGCACCTGCTGCATGACACATTCTGACTGCGCGCTGCCTCTCGGGGTGTGAGGAGCCTTCGACTCCGCCACCTGCAGGGTCCCTTTCCTGCCCCTTGGTGGGCACTTGCTCTCTTTCTCTCTGATCACGTCCTTGCTGCAGGGTGGGGTCCTAGCTCCGTTTTCGGATGGAGAGTGCGTCGTCTCTTGAGAGGCGTCTGTTGAGCTTGTTGCCGTGTCGCAGTGACGTGGTGTGCCTTCATGCTGGGGTTCCTCACGAGCTTGGGCTTTCCCTCCTGTCAGAGGTGTGCTCTGCACGTCTTGTCCGCTCCGCGGGTTCTCACTGTGTCCCCCTGTGCAGCTTCCTAGCTGGATGTGGTCATCTGCTTT
The DNA here is from genome assembly GCF_052094955.1 of Ictidomys tridecemlineatus. Classification (NCBI taxonomy): domain Eukaryota; kingdom Metazoa; phylum Chordata; class Mammalia; order Rodentia; family Sciuridae; genus Ictidomys; species Ictidomys tridecemlineatus. The sequence goes on from NC_135483.1 coordinate 2,030,114, forward strand.
CTCGTTTGTTGTCTGCTTCTGAGGTCCCAGCCACAGGCGGCTGCCCAGGCCGGCGTCCTGAAGCATGGCTCCCCTGTGTTTTCCTCTGGTGGCTTTGCAGCAGGTCTGACGGTCTCAGGTCTGCTGTCCTTTTCAAGGGCACCTTGGACCTCGTCTGTGAGTGCGGTGTTCCAGGCCTGTGCGCTCCCACCGGGAGTTCTTGGAAACTCTGCTGACATCCCTGTCTGTAACCCGAGGCTCTGTTTCTGGGCCCTCCCTCGGTTCTTTTAGTTTCTCTGTGTTTCTGCTTTTCTGGGCTCTCCATCGGTTCTTTTGGTTTCTGTGTGTTTCTGCTGGTACTATGCTGTTTTGGTTGTTGTGGTTTTTGTGTGCTTTGAATCAAGTTTTATTTATTCTCAGGGATTTTGTCCTTTTGTTATAATTGCAAGGAGTTTTCTTTGATTGCGTTTTCGTCTGTGTGTGTGAGTGTCTTAATTTCTGGGTGTCCCTTTGTCTGTGGCCACCTTTCTGAAGTCTGTTGATCTGGGTTGGTTATCTGGGGTTCTCCAGGCATCTCGTCATGTCAGCTTCATCCTTCCCAGCTTTACCCCCGGTTTCTTTCTCTTACCTCATTTTGTGACCTGAGGGCTTCAGAGGAGGGTGATTCCCAGGTTGCTCCACTGGAGATGTCCCTGGTGTCACCTCCTGAGCAGAAGGTGGCTTTGGATTGAGGTAGGTGGTAAAGGCAGAACCTGTGTTTCTTATTATGAAAGTCTTTTTTTAAAAAATAAAGAGTTGTTGGATTTTGTCAGTTGCCTTCTAAAGTCATGTTGGGATAATCACGCAATCTTTCCTGGTATGCGAGAGTATGGTGAGTGACAGTGATGGCCTTGGTCTCCTTAAGGTGCTGAGGGGTGCTCTGCTGGTGGTCAGTGTTTGTTCTTGTATTGCTGTTGGTAAGTAAGGTTGCTCTGAAGTTTTTATTTTTGTGTGTGACTTTTTGATTTTGATGTCCATGTTATGCTTATTTCATAAAAATAATGTAAAATTTTTATTTCTTTTGCCATACTCTGGAATGGCTCAATAGCATTACTGGTGAATCTAGTCGACATGGGGCCTTTCTATTTTGAGGGGGTAAGTTCTTTTATGATTAAAAAAAGAAATTTCCCTTTGGAAAAGATTCTGTTTAAATCTTTTGGGGGTGGGATTGGTTTTTAAGCTTACATTTTCCTAGAAAATTATCACTTTCTTCCAGTTCATCATGTTTATTCATGAAAGCTTAAGTAAAATGACCCCCTAGGACTCCTGATTTCTTCAGTTTCTGTGGTTATTTCCCTCTCATTTTCTCCCTTTTCTTGGTTGGGTTAGCTAGTAGTTCCATTTTGTTGTGTTAATTTTTCTTTGAAGATTCAGTTTTTGGAATTTTTAAAGAATTGTCCTATTTCTGCTTATCTTCTTCTTTCTTTCTGGTAATGGGGATTGAACACAGGGGTGCTATCTGACTCACGTCCCTCATCCTTTCTGTTTTTTACTTTGAGTCAAAGTCTTGCAAAGTTGCTGAGGCTGGCCTCACCTTGGGAACCTCTTGCCTCAGCCTCCTGAGTTGCTGGGATTACAGATGTACACCATTGTATCCAACTACTTTTCTACTTTTTAACTGATTACTTTTTTCTAATAATTAGTCCCTCTGCTTTTCCTTATTTTATTTCATCACCCTTTTTCTAAATGCTTGGTTTGCGGTTGGTTCATTTGTTCCCTTCCTTCTAGAAAGTCTTGACCTTCAGGGTTGCTGCTGCTGTCCTGGGGAACATCATTTCCTTGCGTTGCTGCTGCTCTGGGGCTCGGCAGTGAGTCTCTTTTCTTGTGGTCCAGGAGCTGTAGGAGCAAGCGCGAACATTTGGAGTGGAGGCTTCTGACTCCTGTGTTCGTCGGCACTTTGTTGACACGTTGCTTGCCCTTGGGCACCGGTTCCAGCTCTGCTCTCTGCGCACGATTGGTCCTGGGGTTTGCTTGTGGCCTTGCCATTCCAGTGCGGTGGGGGAGAAGGTGGAGTCTCTGTTCTGGCTTATAGAGTGGATGGACATCAAAGGCTGACCAGGCTCACATCTCACTGTGTGCCTCCAGCCTGTGGGTCTGCACTGGCCTCGGCCCTCCTGCTCTGGTGTGGCGAAGAGCAGGGCATCTCGCCACCTTCTTCAGGGCTGCTGGCAGGTGGCTGCTTACCAGGCCGTAGCTGTTTGACTGTCTGTGTGCCCACTGCTCCTGCAGACGGCACTCCTGGATCTGCCCTGCGTGGCTTTCCTCGCCTCTCTTCCCCTTTTAACTCCTTGTTTTACGTTTCATGTAAGCTCTGTATTTCTTTGTGATTCAACCTGAGAATCTTTTTTCTTTTGCTAGTTAAACTCATTTATTTTTATTGATAGTTCGGATGTGTTTGATCTTAGTTTTCTTCTGCTTTTCATGTGTGTGTGTATTTACTTTTAAGTCTTTTAACTCAGTTTTCCATTCTTTTTGTATTTTTTTTAAAGTTTATCCGATTTTTCTGCTATTTGGGGGAGTCGGTGCCTTTGTCTACATGAGATATTGTAATAATGTTTCTGTGTTGTCTTTCAGTGTCCTTCTCCCATGGACTCTAACCCAAGACTCCTGAGAGCGTGCCGTGTTCCCCCAACGTGTGCCATGTCAAATGGCAAGATGAAGTTGCAGATGTGCTTATGTTTATGAACTGTGAGGTAGACAGGTGGGCTGTCCTGGGTCACCTGGGAGGGCTCCCCAACCTGGTCCTGAACACAGAGAACTCTGTAGCCTCAGTAGGGAGATGGGTGGGGGCCGGCAGAGTTGCAGAAGTGGGAACGATTTGGCCAGCCCCTGCCGGCCCCAAGATTCAGGAGTGCAGAGGGGTCTGGAATTGAGGCCCCGGCCCCCTGGCATGGGCCGGGACACAGACTTCAGTCATGCAGCCACCTGGACCTGCGTCTGCCTGAACCTCGAGGTGCTTTCCCTGCTCCGGGAGGCACAGCCCACCTGGAGACCCTGACCTGTAGCAGCTGCCACAGAGCAGGCTCTGGAAGCCAAGTTTGGGCCATCTGATGTGCCAGCAGTAGGAAGCTCATCCACTTCTCTGGGCAGTTGTACAGTTACTGTGCTTGGTGTTCTAGCTCCCGTCCCCAGCTTTAGTCGCCCGCAGTCCTTTGTCGGTGTTGGCCTTTGTGCTGTGGCATCTTCTTGTCTTCTCTGACTGGATTGTAGCTTTAAATGCTGTCCTCGGCTCTGGTGCTTGCGGGCTTCCTCTCTCCCCTCTGGTCCCTGCAGCTGTCACTGCTTGGGTCAGGCTCTACCTCGGCCCGGCCTGCTGTCTCCGGAATCCCGCCTGGCCTGGTCGTCCAGCACTAGGTGGATGTATCCAGCGCCTGCTGACAGCCTGATCAGAGTGTTTTCTTGGGGGGCTGGTGGGAACTGCTGTCCCCCAGCACTGTGGGTTCACAGGGCAGTGTGGGACAGCATGGGCTGTGGGTCAGCACTGCTGGGCTTTGACTCTTTAGCTGATGTCACTCCCCGTTTCCTGACTTGGAAGGTTGCTTTGGAAAAACCTGACCGGCTTGGTTTTTCTTCCCTGTACAAGTGATTTGCTTTCCTTCTTTTTGCCTCACTTTTGCCCACCATCCGAGTCTCTGTCATTTGTGATGCTTTTGACTGTCCTTTGATTACGTTTTAGGAATTCACCCTGGGGCAGGCTGTGCGAGTCTCTGTCTCCTCCTCGCTGTTGATGGTGGACTTGATGCACAGGAGTCCTGATTTCGGTGAAGTCATTTGTCTGCCTTTTTCTTTTGTCATTTGTTATCGAGTGTCATGACTAGAGACCACTGCCACTCTGTCTTGGAGGTCCCTGTTTCCCACGCGTTGCGTTCAGTTCTGGGGTGTGCTTCCTGTTCACCTTGGTGTGGGGTTTAGGGTTGGGGTCCAGTGGTGTTCTTTTGCATGTGGCTAGTTTACTTGGCACTACTTGCAGAAAGGACGCTCCTTTCCCTGTGAAATGGTCTCGGCAGCTCGTCACAATCCCTGGGCCGTATATGAGGGGTTGTGTCTGGCTGACTGTCCTAGTCTCTGGGTCTGCATGTGTGTCTTTGTGCCACAGTCAGGCTCACCAATGTGATGATTGCAGCTTTGTACAAGTTTTGGAATCATGAAGAGTGTGACCTGTGACTCTATTCTTTCTCAAGATTGTTGTTGGCTGTTCAAGTTTATCGTTCATTTTGGAATGAATTGGTTTTTTCCTGGGCGGCTCTTTGTGAGAGCCCCCCAGCCCCCGTCTAGGATGGGATGGTGAGGGGGATGGGAGCTGGGCAGCTCTGCGAGTCCTGTGCTCTCCCTGGGGCTGCACAAAGGCAGGCAGCTTCCTGCAGACCTCTGCTGGGTCCTTCTGATTCTGGGTGTGGCCGGTCCCCTCTCCACTGCTTGGTCTTGGTGTCCTCACGGGAGGCCCACTTCCTTGCTGGTTCAGGGGGAGCGCCTTTCTGTGGGTGCTCCCTAGACCTGCTTCCCAGGCCTTGCAGCCTCGCCATGCCCACGCCCGTTCCCCGCCTGGCAAAACTCTGCCTACTTGCTCACTGCCTGGGTGCCAGCCCTCACCTGAGGTAGGGGTCTGGATTGCATTTCCTGTTTTGTCTAAATAGGAAGTTTGGCTTCTTAGACTCTTTGTTAGTTTGGGGAGCATCCTCCTTGTTGTTTCCTAGAAAGAAATAGGAAAGACATGCCAATATATACCGCCAGGTCTGCTTGCCATGAGGGCCCTCCCTTTGATGACCCCCCAGAGTGTGAGCCTGCCTTCTCTGGCACTTGCAAATGGGAGGTCTCACCCACACCCTGACCTCTCTGCCGGGACAGTAGAGCTGCCAACCCTGACAGCACCACTTGAGGTTCCTAGGGGTTGTGGGCCAGGCCAGCAGGAGGCTCAGGGACTGCTGCTCTCAGCACCATGGACAGTACCTGCATGGACGCCTGCCCTGCATCTGCAGCCTGCATCTGTAGCTGTCCTGTCCACCTGGCACCTCCTGCCTGCAGGCCTTTGGACAAGTGGCAGGAGGCACAGGGTTGCCCTGGTATCCCAGCCACTGGTCTGGCCTGCCGCTCAGTGCCACTCAGTATCAGCTGGTGCGAAGGCAGCTGGGGAGGGGCTGGGGGCAGGAAAAGAGGAGGAGAGAGGAGTTATGGAGAGAAGAGAGCCCCTAGGGCCGAGAGGAACAGTCATCCTTTGCATTGATGAAGCAGACTTATCAGTGTCGCCTTGTGGTGGAGGAGGGGACCGAACAGGCTTGGTTGTTGTCAGTGTGCAAGGGGACTCCAAGCCTCCAGGGGGCTGAGGCCCTGTGAGGACCTCCCAGGTACAAGGGAGGATGTGTTGATCCTTCCCCAGTGTGTGTAGTTTGGGGAGGTGTGTCTGTCACTGGCTCCGAGCCCCCCAGCCCAGGCAGAGTCTGCTCAAGTGTTTGCCAGTGGGTGAACTGTCATCTGTCGTGTCTTTACACTGACCACTGCCCCAGCCTGAGGGAGACATGTGACTCCTCAAGTTATTTGAGAGCTTCTGAAACTCTGTGAACTCCTGGGCATTCCATCACTGCTCCCACCCCATCCAGCCCTTGGGGCTCCTGGTGGAGCACCCAGATTCTCTCCTGCTCTTGCCTCTGGCCATGCTGTGGGCCTCCCGGGACTGCCAGGCTGGCTGCCTGTGCTGGTGGCTCCCGAGTGTGAAGCTCAGAGCTGAGTTGAAGAGCTGGCTGGCCGAGTCTGCTGAGGAGGTTCTGGCATTGAGCCGGTGCCGCTGCAGATGGAGGGATATCTGCCCCACCTCTTCCATCCTGGTCCAGCTGTCTGGTACCTGGGGGGGTGGGTCTTCCAAACCTTGTGGTGGTGATGGAGTGCCTCTCTTGGGAGTCCTCCCCTGGACCTCTAGAGCTGCCCTGGGTATGGTGGCTACATGACATCCCTTCCACTGGCTGCACGCTCATCAGGTTGAGCTTGTGCCCATCCTCAGTGACCTCATGGGGAGGGAGCCAGGCTATGAATGCCCAGACACACTCCCGGATTATGGCTATGGCAGTTTGGAGTGATGGCTGTTCAGAGCAGGTGCCAAAGCCTGGTGGACAGGGCTAGCACAGCTTTTAGGGGAAAGGGACCTGGGTCTGGATTCCACCCAGGCCATTGACCCACTGGGTAGCCTGGGGCAAGCTCTGACATCTCTGAGCCTCATCTCTCTGGCTGGGAAGTGCTGACAGTAGAAGCTCCCTTGCCGTGAGCCTGATAGTCACAAGTGTAGACAATTGTTCCATTCTCTCCTCCAGAGTTGTGCTGTGTGGTGAGGGGAGTGACTTCCCTCCAGAGCAGGATGTGCCCAAGTGAATCGGGGCACACTGTGGTCTTCCCCTTGCCTTACTGACCTCCATCCCTGCACCTACAGCCTGCTCGGAGACTGTGCCGATGGGGGCTCTCCTGCCTCTGCTGCTTGACTTGAGCGTCATCCTCTTGCTCCTTTGCTTCTGCCGTCCTGGGGAGAGGGAACGTGGTGAGATGTAGTAGCTGGGTGGTGGGCACAGCTGGACCTGGATGCTTCCCTTCCCAGGAAGGGAAGAGGTTGGCATAGAGGCAACGCGGGCAGGAGGAGGGGAGGCATGCACTGTGGACATCCTGACTGCCCTTTTGTGCTGCTAGTGATTGTGCTTCTCCATGGCTGATTCCGGACGTCATTTTGCAAGGTGCCTGGGGGTGCCCGGCTGGCAATCTGTCTGACGTGGAATCCAAGTTGCTATAACAACACTGATTCATGCAGTCGCAGCTCCCCTGGCTGGGCCCTGCCTCTCTCTGGCTCTGAGGCATGTACAGACACACGTGCTTGCGCGAGCACACCTACGTGGAGACCCCGAGGGCTGGTGCCGGGCAGGGCTGAGTGGGTCTGGGCACAGCCAGGCCTCCTCCACCTTGGTGTGATGCCTCCGAGCGTGTGCCTTGGCGTGTGGGGTGTCAGGTACAGTCAGGGGAGTGGGTTGCAGCCTACTCTACTGGGGGGCAGGACTGGGCAGCTTCTGAGGGGGGTGTGGGCACGAACCATGCTCTGTGACTCAGTGTCTCCCACGTGTAGCTTGAGCAAGGGACCGCAGAATGCCTGCTGCTTCTGAGTCTGGGCAGGCAGGTTTTGCCTGCTCACTCATGTGGCGGGGGCCTTTCCTGGGGCCCCAGCGAGAGGGGATGCCAGCCTAGGGCACACCATCCCACTGATTGTCCCACAGGAAACTGCAGTCTGCTGTGAGCAGCTCCTGGTGCCACGGTCGCCACCTCATTTCCAGGCTGGCCCTGGCCTCTGCTTCCTCTTTCCTCTGAGACAGGCCAGAGGTTCGCCAGTGGGGCTGGGGCTGCTCCAAGACGCCGCCTGCCTCTGCCCCCAGCTCTGACTCCAGCCAACACCTGATCCTCTAAGGCCTCAGGGGACTGGCAGGTTTTTAAAGGAGGAAGCCACACTGGGTGCTGGAAGGGGTTAGTCTGGCCATGAGCGTCCTCAGGGCTGATGGGAGGCCCTTGAGTCATTCAGTCCTCGCTGGGGATTCAGTCATTCATCCTGGGGACCTGTGTTGAGTGGGCAGGAGCTGGTGAGAGAAGTGGGTTTGATTTGGCCTCGGGCTGCCCATGGCCTTCGGGGGCTGAACTGGTTCTGTGGACATCCTCTTAGTGCCCCAGTAATTCTGAAGACGACCTGGAGCCCTGTGGGCTGGGCCAGGCTGGTGCTCCCGGCCCTGGTTGGATACCAGTCTGTAGTGCTGGGATGTGAGGCGCAGCAGGGTACTGTGGAAATGCAGCTGAAGGCGAAGGGGTGTGTGCGCGCGTGTGGGTAAGGGTGGGATGAAGAGCACTGGAAAAGCTTTATCTCAGTTTCCAAAAAATAGACCCTGTTGTCATAGAAAGCTCACAGCAGAGGAAGGAAACCAGCCATTGCTTGGTGGTGATCATTCAGACCCTCGAGCTCTTTCCTGTCTTTTTTCTGCTGTGGTATTTGATGGAATTGTGTCCTCACTAGGTGACTTACTTGCACCCCTGCTGTTTCACCTGAGAGTTAGGGTCATCTGCTGGGAGGGTGGCTGGCGAGGAGAGGATTGAGCCAGGGGTGACCATCTGGTGGGCTGCCAAGAGAAGTGGGATCAGCCTGGGCTGGGGGAGGTGGGGAAGAGCTTGGGGCAGTGGGTGTTTGCAGGGGTGCCCTGGAAAAGGGACACAGCCTCCTGGGGTCCTCTCTCCTGCTGTTCCCAGGGCAGTCTGGCCAGCAGGAGGCTCCTGGATGTTGCCATCCTGTCCAGCTCCCTAGTGCCCCTGAGAGAGTGCCAGCAGTGCCTCTCCCGCTGTGTGACCTTGTGAACCTGTGCTCTGGGCTGTCGTGTCTCCGCTGTCGCTGGCCCGAGAGCCAGGCCTGGCTCCATGGGGGATGTTCTGTGACTTTGGGCTCCTCAGTTCTCTCTGTGCCTTAGTTTCTCACCTGTAACCTTGAGGGGGGTGGAAGTGGGTGAATGCATTTGAAGTGCACTGGACAGCACTTGGCACCAGGTGAGTATGCAGCAAAGGTCTCAGAAAGTCCGTTGCTCCTCCTGCCCCTCCTCGTCAACGTCGCTGTCCTGTGACCACAGCTTCTTAGGAATAGGTGCTGGAGGGCTCAGTTTCCGCTCTGCTGGGTGCTGCGTAGGCAGCCTGCTCAGTCTTGGGAGGGCAGGGTGGAACCTCGGGACCTTGCCTGGTACCTGGGGAGGCTTCCTTCCCAGCAGATGTAGCTGGGAGCCCAGGAGGCCGAGCATAGCCACTAGCCTGCCCCACGAGGAGGCACTTGGAGACTGCTGCGTCAGGAAGCCTTTTGCTTGCTTCACACTGCCCATGGCTGGCCAGGTGCCCTCTTTTGTCTCATATGGTCCCTGGCCTTTGGTGCCTTCTGGTACTTCCCCATGGGGTAGGACTTTCAAGGGTTTTAATCTTCAAGGGTCTCACTCTCCTCCCTAGGGCATAGGGACAAGTGGGCTTCCCTGTCACCTTCCGCAGAGTGCTCCTGTTGGGAGCCTTGGTGGCTGTTTAGAAGCTGTGGCTCTGGTGAGCTGCGTGGGGTGAAGTTGGGTGGGGCACTGGATACTGGGGCTGAGCCACAGGGCTGGGAGGAGGGGCTGGTTGGGGAGGGGACTGGCACCTCTCGCTGTGTTGATGCTTCCCAAGGCTTGCTGTGTGCCACGTTCCGTCCTTGCTGCAGTGGTCCTCAGAGGCATGGTGGTTGAGGAGACGGAGGTTCTTGGGTGAAGCCCACGGAGCAAGGTGCCATGGTGAGGTGGAAGGCACCTTCCTTCTACAAGCTCTTCTTCTGCAGAGGATGCTGCCAGCCCAGCCTGGGAGAAGCTGGTGTTAGAACCATGGTCAGGGCGCGCCGGGCTCTGCGATCATAGATCCTGGAGCTTGACAGGCAGCCCCTGCCTTGGCTTTGGGAAGAGAGACTTGACTTACCCAGGGTCAGAAGCAGCTCACATGTGGGTGACCAGATGGGGCCTGCGTGGATCAGCTCCGGTCCTAGCTCATGCGCTCCCCATGGCCACCCCCAGAAGGGGGTACTTTGTTACAGATGCACGGAGTCAGGGGCCTTCATTTCACCCAAGGCAACAGAGCTTGGTAGTCCAGGAACCTGACTTCCCAGAGTGCAGGCTATCTTTGGTGGCTTGACTTGGCATGACCAGTCCTGGGTGCTCTAGGGCTGGTGGAGCTGGCTCAGGACGGATGGGAGCTTTTCCCCAGGTGAAGCCCCCAGTGGTGGATTGGCCTTGTTATCCCACTTCCTAAATTGTGGAAATGAACACAATGATCTTGAGCCAAACCGGATGAGCTTGTTTGTCTAGGCCGGAGGCGGGTGGCCGGGAATGGGAACGAGATGTGTTGGTCACTCCTGGCCATTTGACCTGCAGATGCATGCTGCCCTGGGTGCTCGCCACACTAGGGTTGGGCTTCTGGTGGCCTGTGTGTAAGGTCTGATGATATGGGTCCATCTGGGCCCTGGGACTTAGTAAGGGTCTGCCCTGGCAGAGCCTGCCCGCTCTGGCCCCCTTGTTCTAAGGAGTTGCATCCTGTGTTCAGTTCACCTGGGAGCTCCAGCAGCTTTCTTGGTTAGGTGATGACGCTCATTCGGTTTGTCATCTTTGCAGACAGTGATGGGTGTGCCTGGCAGAGACTCGGAGAGCCTCAGTGGTGGCATCTGAGGTGCCTCTTAGGTGCAGGGTCCTGAGCACCCACCAGCAGTCTGGTGGAGGTGAGACCAATCCTCCCAGCCTGCCTGCAGCCGCGGCCACTTGGGGCATGTGTCACAGCTTGAGACCTGGTTCACTTACCAAGTGTACACTTCAGTGGCTCTTGGGTGCTGAAACGGTGCTTGGCCACCGCCACCTTCTGGTTCCAGAATTCTTCCAGCTCCTAAAGAGCCCATGCCCACTGGCAGGCACTCCTGTTCCCAGCTCTGCTCTGCCCAGCAACCCAGCCTGCTTTCTGGCTTTAGGGATTTTGCTGGTTCTGAACTTTTCCCTTTGGAAGGAGTCTGACAATGTGGTCCTCCATGACTGGCTTCTCACACTGAGCTCCATGTGTCAGGGTCTGTGCCTGTCATCCCACCTCTCCGAACCTTGTGGTGGGTGTGGCAGGCACCTCCTGCCAGGCTTCTTTCTACCCATGGCAGGTTTGCTGTGCACACAGTGAGACCCAGATGCCGAGGGCTCACGATTTGAGTTTCCACATCTGTCTCGCGGTGTAACGTCCCCAAGTAGCCACCTAGTGCCCCGAGCCCCAGAGTAGCCCTCGTGTCCTACCCCTTCCCTGTTCTGTTTATCTTGCAGGGTTTGGCCTGTCCTGGAATTTCCTGCAGCTCAAGTCATGCGGGAGTGTGTTGATGCATGCCATTCACACCCGTGACTCCGCCACGTGTCCCTGGGCTCTCGGCTCTGCTCTCTGTTCTGATGCTGCGCAGCGTCTGACCCTGAGTGTGATTGTGTGACGCACGTTGCCTTTGCGTTGGGCTGTGTGCTGCGCAGACGGGCCACCGTCCGTCCTGCACACATTCTGAGTGGGTGACGGGCTGCTCTGACCATGGGTGCAGGGCTCTTGGGGACGTGTGTTTTCTGCTCTCCTAGGGCAGGGTGGCTGCGCCAGGGCACTTGTCTCTTTATCAGAGCTGCCAGATGGCGCTGACTGGCGGCCCCATGGTGTACCCACAGGCAGGACATGAGCACCTTGCAGCCCTTGTAGCCCAGCTGAGTGCGCAGCTGTGGGCTTACTGTCACTCCAGTGATGTCCTGCGCCTGGACGTGAGCTGGGCGTGCTGCCTGGGCACCTGTGGCAGTGGAAACTCGCCCGTGGTGTGTGTGGTGTGCACTGATGCGCCGTTGTCGACTCCGGGTGGTTGTAGCCCCGTGCGCCCAGAGGCTTTCGTGGTGCTGCCCCTTCCTCTCTGTGCCCTGACTGGGTGGGCCACTGTGTGTCCTGAGGGGCGGGTTGCTGCCCCCACGGTCCCTGTGCTGGGGGTTGGCCCCTGCCATCTCTCTTTCTTGCTTTAGTTTGTAATATGTTTGAATTTTTTTTTTTTTTAGACTAAATCTCAGCAGTGCCTTATATATTCAGGATGTAACCTTCATCATTTTGTTGAAAACATGTTTTCACTTTTATCTTTTGCCTTTTAATTTTGCTTATATTGCATTTTGATTTACGGAATCTTTGAAAATGTGCTGCCAAATCTATTTTCCCCGGTATGTGTGTTTGCGTGCGCACGTGCTTGCTTAGCAGTACTTTGGTATTTGGTGGATGTTTTGTGTTTATTTTAAAACTATTTAACCCTTCCGTCCATCTGGAATTTGTCTTGGTGTGAGTGTCAGATGAGGAGCTGGCTGGCATTTTCCTAGTTCACTGGTGTGTCTGTGTGTCAGATGAGGGGATAATGGAGGAGGTCTCGGAGGGAGGGACTGCGGGTGCTGGCCCTTCCCCTCCCTGGTGGGCAGGCTCTGAGGTGGTGGGGAAATCTCTGTGTAGCGCAGGGAGGGGAGGAGGGACGGCAGGGCGCCGGGCACCAGGCATTAGGCACCAGGTGTGTTTGGTTCTGTGCTCTGCCAGGAGCAGCCCTCTGCTTCCTAGGTGGCTCTGAGCCCAGGTCCTCATTTTGGCCCTCCCACTATCCAGGACCTGGTGGATCTGCCTGCTGTGTGTCCAGCTGGGGGACAGACCTTTCTGTGGGTGTCCAGAGATGGGTGCAGTGTACCCGCCTTCGCACCCAGGCCTGTGCTCCCACCAGGCTTGTTGCCTCATGCCAGGCCCTGGAGTCCTGTTTGGGTGAGCCCCTTGGCTACTGCCTGCTGTTGCCCTGACCTTCTCCCGGGCACAGGACCTGTCTTAGTCCATGTGAGCTTTTGTAACTGGGTGTCTTATACCTGCAGGCGTTTATTTCTTTGGGTTCCGGAGGCTGAGTGCCTGGGGTCGGGCCTGCAGAATAGGGTCTGGTGAGTGCCTGCCCTGGGCTGCATATGGTGTCTTCTTGCTGTGTCCTTCCATGGCAGAAGCAGAGAAGCAGGCTCTCCTGGGACTCTCCCAGGGGTGCTCGTCCCACACAAGGGTACCTCCTGAGGCCCTGCCTCCATCCTGTCACCCTAGGGGTTAGGTTTTCACACATGAGTTTGGGGACACACATTCAGACCACAGCAGAGCCCAGCAGGCTCCCAGGCTGCCTCTAAGGGGGGACACAGGGGCCCGAGTCTGCCATGTGAGGCCTGCCGGTCCTGCCTGCCTTTCTCCTCCATCAGCAACTGGCTGCTCCCCGTTCTTGAGTGTGTGGACAGGCTGAAAGAGATGGGGCCTTTCTGGAGGTCCTGCACTGGCCAAGACAGAGTAGGAGTCAGACCTGCTGTCTCTGTAGCCCAGTTTTCCCTGGCTGCTGGGCCTGGCACTGCCCATGTGTGTAACAGCTTCTGTGAGCTATCTGCCTGCGCAGCAGTCCATGCTCCCAGCCCGGAGGGTGGCTGCGCTGGTGGCCATGCCTCTTCTCCTCCCTGCCCTCTCCATCTTGGCCTGTCCCCCATCGTTAGCCTCTTGCCTCAGCAGATCCCCATCAGTCACAGCCTGGCCTGGGCTGGGCGTGAGGGACCCGTGGTGGTGGGAGGAGGCTGGCTGCTGCTCTGAGGAAGCTGTGTCTTCTGGGTCTCTGCTGTCACCTCCAGGGGTCTTGGCGTGTAGGTTGGCCAGGTGGCCCAGTGTTGGTAGGGTCAGGTGTGCTTTGAGTTTTTCGCGGAATGGCTTGATCTGCTCATTTAAGGGTTGGGCTTCAAGAGACCATGCTAGTGCGCTGTCATGGAACCGGCCGGTGCCCAGAGGCTACCCAGTGGCTGAGCCCTTGGGCCAGTTGCTGCAGGCCCACCAGGCAGATGTCTGCAGGGTCAATGCAGCTGATCCTGGCCCAGGGCCTATCCTGCCAGGGCTTGCTCTTCCTCTGCCAGCCTGGCCCTCCTCTCCTAAGGGCCACATTCTCTCTGCCCTTCCCATGTGATTATGTGTTCTTCCTCTCCTTCCCTGGGCATTGGCCACAAGGATGCCCTGGTGGGAGGGCTACCTTGTATTGGTGGCCATGAGGCGTGGCCCTCCTAAATTTAGGCGTGTTCTTTTTAGCCAGCCTGTGGCCTCCCTGGGGAAAGGGGACAGGAGCTACTGGTGTTGGGTGCGGGCCTGGCCTTGTGTCCCATGGATCTTGTAGCATGTGTATTAGTCTAGCAGCAGCAGTCTGCGTGCGTGTGTGTGTGCCCGCATGTACTGCGTGAGGGGTGGAGGCCTTTGGGGCACCTCCCCGAGGCACTGGTGCTTGGAGTCTTGCTCCCCTTCCTTCCTTCCCAGGGCCAGCCTGGAGGGGTGCAGCTGTTGTCTTGGATCCTAGAGGTCGTCGAGTTACTGCTCTGTTCCTCCTGCCACCGCCCAGGCCTTCATCTTTGATCTCTGGCCTCACAGGTGGCTGGAGTTCTGGGCAAGGTTTTGGTGTCAGGTCCCCTCCTTGACCTGACATGCTTTCTCCCACCCAGCCTGCAGCCTGATCCTGCACCGTCTGTGGGAGATGCCTGCTGGTGGTCATCCCAGAGAGTAGGGCCAGTGTTGCTCTGCTGATGGGTGGTGGTCACAGGGAGAGAGCTATACCTGGCTCCTGCTCTCAGGCCCCACCAGACATGCCCTGGCTCTGGCCATGAGCTGGGCATGGGATGAGGCCTCTGTTGAGCCCATAGGCGGGGCCCTCCCTGGAGGACAGCAGCAAGCCCTTCCTAGTTCTACCCAGGGGTGTTTAGTGCCTGCGTTCTGGTTTCTGGGTCAGGTGGGGGTGGGCCTGGGGGAGTACAGCTTGTCATGACCATCGTATTGCCTCCCTCCTAGGTGGATGTTTTCCCAACCACAATGCTGGGTGAGGTCCTGCTGGGCCAGGCCGTGGCCTCACAGGGCCTTTAGGACCACCCCAGCTGGGCTTTGAAGCTGGCTGGGCCTGAGCCAGCTCCCATGGCCCTGGCCCAGGTCTATATCCTGCGGCCCCTTCAAAGACCAGATGGTCTGCTTCCCAAGGGAGCTGTGCCCAGCTCTGGGCTAGGGTCATGTGCTTTCTTCCAGACCTGGACCTTCCTGCCCCTTCGCCTTCCTGAGGGAGAAGACCCTGTCCTGGGAGAGACTGATGGGGGCAGGGTGGGAAGCAGCCTGTGGAGCAGCAGAGAGGAAGGTCTCAGCACTGGAGAGGCCAGGGGACTTGTGGAGTCCTGCACAGCAGTCTGGGGCTCTGGCAGGAGCCACCTGAGCACCCGATGTCAGGGAGTGCAGCGTGAGCTCACTGCTCCCTCCAACTGCCCTGGGGGACTGCTGAGGAGGCTTGGCCTGGAGGAGGGGCCTAGGAGCAGGGAGGTGGAAAGTGCCAGAGGCCACTCGTGGCCCACCTCTCTCGGGAAAGAGGGCTAGGAGGTCAGAGAGCACTCCCTTCCCTGGGACCTGCAGCCTTCCCCTCTCGCCGCCCTGCTGGATGGTTCTTACTCTCTAGGCCACCTGCAGGGCTGCACTGAGCACTGTCATCTGCAGGTGGCAGGTGTCTGTGGTGCCCCAGCCCTCCCTGTCCCCCTCCCGTCACTGTTCTCCTCCTCCTTCAACAAGTCCTCTGGAGGAGCCCCAGGCTCTGGGACTGTTGACTGAAGCCCGCAGCAGAGGCCACAGTGAGGGGCTCTCTGTCTCTTGCCGCCTTCTGCCCAGCTCTCCAGCAACTGCGTGGTGGAGGCCTTGGTGTGTCCTCTGTGCTTCAGTCTGGACCTCTCTTCCAAGCCCTAGCCCTGAACCCTGTTGCTCTCTTCAGTGGCTGGCCCAGTGCTCTGAGTTTCCGAGCCCTCCTTCCACAGCCTTCCCCATCTGGGTGAGTCACCCGGACCGCGGTCCCATTCTTCTGCTTGCTTTGGCCAGGGGTCGACAGGCTTGTCCCTGCAAGGGCCAGACTCTAGCATCTGGGTTCCCAGGCCTCCCCTGACTCTGGCTGTGGGGTGCTGAGGAGATGGCACTAGGCAGTGCTAGGTGAGTGGGCCTGGCCCTGCTTACTCAGACCTCAGCCCCATGCGCCTGCCCTTGGCTCAGGGCCTCTGGGGACCACATGGGCCTTGCCCTTGCAGCTCCAGACTGCAGCTGTGTCCACCCAGGTGCCCCATAGGGAAGCGGCTTGCCTAGCGCCCACCTGGTACCTTTGTGCCCCTCAGAGGGTGCCGCCAGTGAGTGTCTGTCTTCACAAGTAAGCGCTGCCTGATCTTCCTGTGATGCCAGGTCTGTTGACAGGGGACAGATGCATAGTGCCACTCGCGGCAGTGTCCAGTGAGCTCCAGGAGAGCTCCAGTCAAGTTGGAGCATTGTGCCTTTCTCCTGCCTGATGGTCTGTCCCTGATCCTACCCCTCCGGCGGCAGCCTGATGTGACTTCTGCTCTGTAGGCCCCTGCGTTGACGCGCTGTGTGGGGTTCGTGTCCTTTCCCCTCGAGGTCTGTAGGAGCGCTGTGTCGCCCGCCCGGGAGGCTTCTTGGGGGAGGGCAGCTGCCTGTTGAGTGTCTGCGAGATGATATTGGTTTGTGTCTTGTGTGGAGTCCTCGAGTTGCTGCACTTTTGGGCGGGACTGTGAGTTACAGAATAGTGACTGTTGGTGACATTCCCTCACTCTCCTTTCGATGCCGGTAGGGTCCTCATGGCAGTGATGTCCCTGTGTGGGGTGAGGCAGTGGTGCCCACTCAGGATGGAGTTTGTGTGCGGCTCCTCTGGCTTTCCCAGCGCTGCTGTCTGGAGGCGCAGGGTCAGTGCTGGTCTCCCGGCCACCCGACTTCACCCTGCTGGGGTGGGGGTGGGGGCGGGGGCGTGAATTCTGGCAGGTGCCCTCTCACGCCCCCTTGAGGAGGCCATGGTGTGTCGGCTGTAATTCTCCTCTCCATTCTTGGTGTCTGTCTTTTCCCTGCCAGGTTCCAGGGTTTTAGTTTTCCTTTCCAGCAGGTTAATGATATTCTCTTTTTCCTTTCTGTTTGGCTTGGCATTTGTCGCTGCGGTGTCCCCCGGGCTCGGGCCTGTGGTGTGGTGCTCTCAGTCTGCCCAGGCTGTCGCCACAGTGCCGCAGACCTTGCTCCTGGCTGGGAGGCCCGGGCCAAGGGGGCAGCTGGTTTGGTGTTTGCAGCATCCCGTTTCCTGGGTCATAGACAGGACCCTCTTGCTGTGTCCTCCACTGGGAGGCCGAGGGGCCCCTGGGGGCCTCTCTCCCCTTCACGAGAGCTTTGCCCTGTGACCTAGTCACCTCCCAGAGGCCCCTCCCTCTGCTCAGTACCATTGCTTGGAGGGCAAAGACTTGGCACACGACTTTTGGGGGAAACATGTTAAGCCTGCAGCAGAGTCCCTCGAGGAGCAGCTGTGGAGAGCTCTTTGCTGTCCTCTTGGATGCCTCCTTGCCTGTCTCTTCTCCTCACCTTCCGGGGCATCCATGGTGTCTAGGAGCTCCCAGGGGCTGGCTTTCCCTTTCCTGTTCACTCCCTTCTTGATGCATCGGCCTGGGGATTTCTGGCCGTGGCTCTTCTGCTCACTGCACCCTGGCTGCAGGGACCCTGCTGACAGGTGCCTTGAACGTGCGCTTCACTTCTGTCACCATGTGTACGACTGCCAGCGTTTCCATTTGGCACTCTGGTACTTCCACTTCCCGCCTATGGGCCATCTTTTCCACGGGCTTTGATGTCGCAGTCATGGTTACTGTGAATTCCCAGGAGTTCTGACGTTGAGGTCTGCTTCTGCTGACTCTTGGGTACTTCTCCTTGTGCTCCTGTGTGTCTCCTGTTTTGGGTTGGTTTCAACTGATTTTGACTTCCTGTGTGGGGTGTCAGGTGAGGTACCTAACATGCTCAGCAATGGTGTGCCCTGTTTTCTGGGCCCTTCACGGGGGTGGTTCAGCTGGCCAGATGTGGCTGGCTTTGGGCTTTGCTGCAGCTACAACTGCCCTGAAGATGCAGCCTCACCTTCCTCTGGAGTTACCTTGGGTGGGTGGGGTGGGCCTGTGTTTGCTCCCCAACTGCACATGCAGGGGCAGCCTCTCTCCATCCCTGCCCCATGTGGGGAACTGGGTGACCTGGTGTGGGTGCTCAGGGGCCTGGTGGTGCCCTGCGGCAGCCTTGGGCTTGGGCAGGTGTGGGCTTGTGCCTGTGGCTTTCTCAGGGGCCCTGTGCTCTTCCTTTGCCTTGATTCCCTTACTCATCCTGCATGGGAGCATCTCCTGCCCCTTCCTGGTGGGCCTGGAAGGGCCTCCTCCTGCATTTCCAGGGATGGAGGGCTATTTCTTTATTCTCTAGAATTTGTGGGTGCCTTGTTTGCCCTGGAGCTATGGGTCAGCAGTTGCTGTCCTCGACCCCCCAGTGTTTATCAGGGGAGAGGGCATTCCTACAGGGCTGCTGGGCTTCCACTCTTCTTGCCCCTGCACCCTGATATACTGCCTGTCCCGCTCCAGGCTTCCTGGTCAACACCTGGATCCAGGAGAGGAGATTTCCGCCCTTGGCAGAGTGCTTACCTGCTTGCGTACCCCATGGCCCTGCCATTTCTGGGCTGCCTGCCCTTGGGCTCTGTCTTGTCTCCCCTGTCTGTAAGTATCTACTGACTGTTGCCCTGAGACTTCAGCTCTGATGAGTCAAGAAAACGATGAGTTTGTAGTTTTGTAGTCTTTTCTTACTGTTGTTTCAGGGCAGCTCCCTTGGAGCTTCCTGCAGGGCAGGTGGCGGCAGGGCCGTAACTGTGGGAGCTGCGTTTTCTTGTTTGAAGCAAGTTTGAACCTCTTCTCATGTGTTTAAGCCCCGGTTTTACACTCTGTGTGTGAGAATTTTGTGTCTTTTGCCCATTTTCCTTGCAGTTTTTTGAGCTCTTTACGTGCAGCCATGTTTTCTTACTGCTTGGCTCACAGCGTTTTGCCAGTAATCTGTGTTCACTTCTGTTGCTGGGCATGGCCTTCCTTGCCACATCCTGACTTTGAATCCTACCTGGGAGGTTTGCCCATGGGTGGCTGCTCTTTTGCCTTGCTTCCTGGTTTTGTTTTCTGTGTCGAGGGCTGTGGCCACTGGAGTATGTTATTTTATCCTGTGAGGCTCAGGCTGCATTCTGTCTTTCTGCATGGCTAACCAGATGTCACTGCACCATGGGTGAGAGCCCTTCACGATGCCGCACCCCCTGTGTATGGGATTTCCATGTCACCGGCTCTGTTCGTAGACCCCTCTTATTCTGCTGCTGTTTGTGTTTTCTTGTTTTCTTGTGCAGCTTTTGAACTATGGAGACGTTCTAGCGTTTGTAATAATAGTTCTAACGTGGCATTGTGCTGTTTGGTGGTTTTGGTCGTTAGTAGTGTTGAGTGCTCATCGCCACTGTCAAGTGGGGGCACTCTCAAGTCCCCCTAAAAAGAGCACCTTGCTGTTGGAAGTCACTTCCTGCTCCCCAGCTCCCACTCCTCGTCCTGCTGGTCTCCTTCTGTCTCTTGAATGTGTACATTCTGGCCATCTCGTGTAGGGGACTCTTGTAGGTGGCCGTTTGTGCCTGGCCTCTTCCACTGTGCCGCTGTTCCCAGCCCCTGCACTGCGGCCTGTGCCAGCTTCCCCTTCTCTGGGAACCTTTGAGCGTCTGCTCACTCAGTCCTCTCTTCCTGTTTGATGCTTCCCTGTGTTTGTGTATATCCCTGTGAACTTCCGGTCACTTTCTGTGGCTCCATGCAGATGCTTGGTACTTGTTGGTATTTAGTGGGAGGGGAGAATCGACGGTTCATGAAATGGTGGTGTTTAGCCAAAACCAAGGGGTGTCTTCCTGCGGGATGCAATGTTTCAGGGTCCCCTTTCAAGGTTTCCTGTGTCCCGATTCACTCTCCCCAGGCCCAGTGTCCTCTCAGGTATTGCCCACCACCGTCCAGTCCTTTAGCTGGTTACTTGTGTGTGCAAAGGCTCCTGGTTTGCTCCCAGAGCCTGCTGCGGTTTGGCCCCAGTACTGTCTCTAGGGTGTGCATTGCCGTGGGGTCTGCAGGAGGTGCGGCATGTCTTATTCCTGGTTCTCATGCTTCTTGCTGCTGTCTCCTTGGTGGCACTGGCTAGCCTACCAGAAGGGTGCTGAGAGGTACTAGATGTGGTGGCTTCTCCATCTCCTGATCCTTGCGAATGGCTCCGGGTGTTTTCCTACTGAATGAGGCACCCACTCAGGATGAATGGTATGTATTTCATCAGGCAGGAGTGTTGAGTTTCATGGATACGGTTGGTAGCACCCACGGAGAACCTCATGAGGGTTTTCCTGCAGGTTTATTGTTAAGGTGTGTTACAGTAATGGGCATCCCCGTGCTGAACCAGCCTTGCGTTCCTGGAAAAACTGGCAGTTGGGATTTCTTAGTGTTTTATTTAGTATTTTGACATTGTTCTTTATGACATTGTCTTACAGTCTCCCCTCCCCCCACTTTCTTTCTTGAACTGTCTTGTGCCAGCTTTTGGAATCAATGTGTCAATGTTATGCACCTGTCTTACTGGTATCATAAAAAAGAATAGGGAACTTTCCTTTTGTTGTCAGTGGACAGACTTGGCCAAATTCTTCTGCAAAACCTTCAGGTCCTGCGGCTCTTTCGTTGGGGCAGATTTGATAACTTGAGTTTTTTCTGTTGGAACAGCCTTTGTGTCCAGAGCCACTTTTGGCTGACTTCTCTGACCTGCGACAGTGCCGCTCACAGTCCCCTTGGAGAGAGGCCCTGTGCAGAGCAGAGCCTCTGTTCCTCAGCGCTTTCTCTCAGTGGTTACTCCTCCCATGTAGCTTGGTGTGTTGTGTAGTTGTGTTGCTCCTTTTTTTCTTGGTTAAGTTGGCTCTGAGTTGTTTTTTTGTTAGTAGTTTTTTAGAAAATAGCATTTTGATTTATTAATTAGGTTGATTATTTTCCATTTTCTACTTCATTGGTTTTTGCTTTTATTTGTATTATTTCCTTCCTTGTGGCTGTTTTGAATTATTATTTTTTTCTAACCTTTTGAGCTCAGAATTTAGTGAATTTGTTTTTCTTTTTTCATAGAAATATTTAGAGTTACAAATTCACTCTGATTCCTGCTTTAAATTTATCTTATTGATTTCCCTATGTTGTATTTTCATTATTATTTTTTGAAAATTCCTTCATTTTAGTTTGTATTTTTCCTTTTCTTCCAGGAGTTGTTTAGCAGGTTGTTTTTAAGTGGAAGGGATTTCTTGGTTTTAGAAAGCATTTTAGATGTCACCTGTGCTGATGCCAGTGCCATAGTCCTAATCAGACTGGCCTTGTGGCCTTGAGATCTTGCTGCTGTTCGAAGGATAGACGTCGTGAGTGGTCCTGTGCTGCCAAGGGGTGCCCAGGCGTGTGGCCTCTGGGACCCTGCCTCTTGGACACCCTTCATGCAGGACAGCTCTTGGTCTGGCTGGTGTCCTGACAAGACTCCTCTGAGAGCTGCTTCCTTCCTTCTCAGTGGTGTTCCCGCTCTTTCCCTGGATGTATACTTTAGGCAGGAGCATTGTGTGGGGCTGGCTTGTCCCCTTGGGGGGGGTGGTTACATGGGGTCTGCTGGGCTTCTCCTATGTAGTTACTTTTTCCATTTTTAATTAATAAGACACTTTGAGGCCACGTGAATATCCTGTCCTGTGTCCTGATGTCCACTCTCCACTGGCTGGCTTCTGTCCGTCCGCAGGACCTTCTCATCGTGATGGTGGGAACCACCTTCCTCGTTGGTCGCAGCCGCCTGCGCTGTGAGGGAGAGCTCTCCTCTTTCCTGCTTGCTGATGTGGGCTCGTGGGTCTTTATTCAGCGAGTTGTACTTCTCCTTGTCACTGCCTTTTTCATGCTCAGATTGTTCCAGACATGGCCAGGGAGGCTTTTCCAGGCTGATGCTGTGTGTTTCTAAGATGGCCCTGCCTTACCTGGGCACCTCCGTGTGCATTTGTGGACCTAGGTGCTCCCGGCCTGTCTATTACTTTTCCCCTGCAGCTCTAGAATCCAATACTTCTCCAAGGGGTCTTAATTCCTTGAGATTCTTTTTTGATGAAGAAGAGTGTTTAGTAGCCAAGATTTATATGCTGGGTATGCTCATTGTCATGGGGTGCGCTGGCATCTCTGCCCTGTCATTGGACTAAACTAGGAAGAGGCTAGCTGCCATTATAGAACTATGCAAATGTGTATGAGCAGGTGATACATAAACCCGCGCACATCTGTATCTGTATTTTTCTGCATATTAAAAATAGCAGATTCAGGGCTGGGGCTGTGGCTCAGAGGTAGAATACTTCCCTACCATGCGAGAGGCACTGGGTTCGATGCTCAGCACCACATAAAAATAAAATAAAGATATTGTATCCACTTTAAATAAAAAATAAAAATAAAAAAAATATAGCAGATTCATACGGACACCTCAAGTTCTAATCAAGTGCCCCTGCTTGGGGAACTTGTGAAGGAATGCTTGGCCTCGGGGTATGGCCAGGGGTGCTATGGACCCTTCCTCCATCGCTCCTTCAGAGGGGAACCCACGTAAGGACACACCTGAGACCCTCGTGCCTGGTGCAGAGGTTGTGGCACGTAAGCTGGGTGGCAGGAGGCACTGCCGTTCGGGGTCGGCAACCCTGTCCAGCTCCTGGCTGCCTCACTCTGCTCAGCACTTTCCCTCTCGAGTTCCCTTTTGTTGTCTTAAAAACTGGGCTTGCTTTACATCTGGAATTCCCGGTACCGGTGCTTGTGTTCCCTCACCTGGCCCGTGGTCCCCTAAACAGGTCTATACAACATGGTAGTTTCGGGACCAGGTGTAGCCAGACTCGGGGCTCGGGCTGTGGTGAGTCAGGGCTTGCTGCCGGATGACCCCTGGCTCCTGTGAGGTGGTGGTTTTCACTCTGAGGTCTCTGTGTGCCTTCCGGCTTCGTGTCCTGAGGACACATTTGTGTAGCTGACGCCATCCTGGGGAGGTAGTGGCCAGTGGAGGGAGGTGGGGGTGCAGATGGCGTTAGTCAGCTTGAAGGCTCCTGTGTGGGCTGATTCGGGCTGTCTGCCTGGCCCTGGGCAGGGCAGCAGCCGGGCAGCGCACCATCCTGGACTCCTGTGGGTGGGAGCAGTGTGGAGTCGTGGCCCCCAGTGCCGCCTTCCCCGGGGAGCTGCTGAGCTCTGAGCAGTGCGGCCAGGGCTGGCGCTGGCCATGGGGCTCAGGGTGGAGCAGGGCAGGCAGCCTCCCTACTCCCTGGCAGACACGGGGAGCCTCACGCCCGCAGCTTGAAGCAGCAGGTGGGAGACAGCAGCATGGTTCCAGGTGGCGGCTGCTGCATGGCCTCTGTCAGCCTGGTGTGCTGGCTGCTGGGACTCGGAGGCCTTCTCCCTTCCAGGTGTTAGGGGCCGTCAGTGCCTGTGGCTCCTTCCTGGGGCCGCATGGCTGCCACACTGGTCTGCATGCTCACCTCCTGGGGTCGTCCTTCTGACTCCACCTTAGAGGTGAGGACACTGAGGTTGGAAGCCACAGGGCTGGGTGAGCCGTGTGACCTGGCCCTAGGTTCTGCTCCTGTGCTGGGACTGTGTTCTCTGCCTCAGACTGAGCCAAGACCCAGAGAGGCTGGCTGTGTGTTAGGCCGTGAGAGTGCCAGCTGCTTAAACAGGGGCTCATTAGGCTGAGCCAGGCCGTGGGTGAGGCCCCAGTGCTGCCTGCTGCTGCCCTCACTGTGCGGTGCCTGTTCCTGCCTGCAGGAGCTGCCCTTGAGGGACCTTGGCTGGAGGGGCCCCTGCAGAGCACACCCCTCCAGAAACTAGCGCCCGGGCTCCCAGCCGCCTCCTTCATCTTCTCTCTCTCTCTTTTTGTTTTAATTTTTTTAGTTGTTGATGGACCTTTATTTATTTTTATGTGGTGCTGAGACTCGAACCCAGTGCCTCACACATGCTAGACAGGTTCTCTACCACTGAGCCCCAGCCTCAGCCCTCAACTTCTCCTCTTCAACTTTGCTCTGGAAGTGGTTTTCCCCGCAGGCAGGCTTCACGAGCAAGTTTTTGTGGCTCTGGTGCAGCCTGTGCCTGCCCTGTGTGTGACAGGGCCAGGGGTTCTCAGTGCTCTGCAGTGAGGGCTGCCCTTGACCTGGACCTCACCCGCTCTCAACCCCATTGTTTGATGCTGACTCTCTTTTTCTCCGTGGAGCTCTGCACAGGTGCAGTTGGGATGAACACGAAGGCAGCATCCTTCCCTCTATGCACTGGGCAGGCTGGAGTTGAGATTCTTGGGGAGGAGTTAAATGCCATCCTGTGCCACCATTTGTTCTCTGGAGAGATGGGGAGAACACAGATGTGAGCCCAGCCCACCTGGGGCCAGAATCGGCCCCAGGGATTTCATGTCCTCATGATCTGCCCACCTCACCTGCACCCTGTCCAGTGCCTTGCTCATGTGAGTGTCTTTAATTCCTCACGGGTCTCTGACCCCACAGGAGGTCAGAGGTTGCATCTGTAAGGGTCTGGCTCCTAGTTGATGTAGGGCCCTGGCTCGTGTCTTTGCCCTGTGCTCCTGGGGACACAGTAGTGCTCCCTCCTGTCACCTCTGCCACTGCATATCCTGGCAATAGCTCAGCCCTGAGATCACCTGAGAAGCAGTGGCTTGAGTTATCAGGGTGTCTGTCCCTGGCTGTGCAGTTCATCTTTTCCTCCCCCATGTGACAAGCGTCATCACTTCCGTGTCTGTCAACTGTAGCATGAGACCCTCTCAGGCAGGCCAGGCCTATCCAGTTCTGCTCTGTGTCTCACGGGGCTTGGGGTCTGGGCAGCAGGGATTGGGTTCTGTGACGTGAGCTGACTAACCCCTTGCCTAGCTCTGGAGGGAGCACTACTGCCCATCTGGCAGGGAAAACAGGATTGTAGCTGCCACGTCTCCTGTGTGACCCCATGAAGACCTGCTCCCTAGCTGGGAGACCCCTCAGCCATGGGGAGGCAGGGGGCATTCTGTTCCAGAGAACGTGGTTCCTTGTCTGCTGCTAGGAAGGGTAGCCCCAGCCTGGGGGATTCTTTGTCTGAGGGGGCCCAGTCATCCCTCTGCCAGAGGCTGGGGTCCTTTCTGGGACGCTGTCTTGGGAGCCTGGCCAAGGGGCCTGAGCCCTGGGTGCTGGTTCAGGGGTCTGAGTGCTGGGACCCTAGCCTGCGCTGGGCCGGGAGGGCTGACTGGCAGTCTGCTGACTGGCGTCACTCTGCTCCTGGACCTGGGAGCAGGGCTGAGGGGGGCGTTCCCTGGCACCCCCACTTCCTCTGGCACCTTGTAAACAGGATCTGCGCAGTATGAGGACAGACAGCTCCCTTCAGGCTGGCAGGGAGCTGGGGTCCCTGGGAGGAGTCTGGCGCCAGCCTGAGGCCTTGAGGCTGGAGGAACTGGTGGCAGGCTTTGGCCGGTGATCACGGAAGCAGCGTGGTAGGAGGCCTCCTCAGGAGCAAGTGGGCATTGTCTCTGGCCTCTGTTCAACCTTAGTCAGGGAGCCCCGGGTTTGGGGCCATTTTTGGGTACAACAGCCTGGCAGCTTCCGCCCACCCCTCCTGCCTACCCCTCCTGCCTGGCCCTGCTGCCAGCTTCCGCCTGCTTGGGCTGCACACGGCCTCTGCAGCCTTTGTCCAGCCCTCCCTCCCTCCCTCTCTCTTTGTCTAGCTCATCATTGCCCACTCTGGCCTCCACGCTCTGCGGAGGACCTCTCAGATACCCCAGGCCTTGCCCCACCTCTCTCCTGGCCTCCTAGCCCTTCCTCTTGCTGCCCAGCCCCGCCTTTCTGAGTGCTGGCTCTTGCTGGATCCCTCGCTCTGTCCTGGCCCGCCGCCTCCTGGAAGCCTCTGGTGCATCACAGAGTCCGAAACTCTTAGCACCCTGAGCCACCCGAGGAGTTGGAGCATTGTGGAAAGAGCCATGCCAGCCAGCCTGGAGCCCCGACTGCCTGGCCCACTCACGGCTCGTCCCCTCTTTCTGTGCCCTGCAGTGCCCCTGCCTCTTGTGCTTAGGCACAGACGCGCTTCCTTGTGCTGGTCCCGTCCTGGAGGCTCTCGAGTCCTGGGTAAAGCCTTGCTCAACCTTGCCAACGGGAGGGCACTGCCTGTCTTCCAGGTGGCCGGTGATGTGGGCAGCGTGGTCTAGATGGAACTGAAGCTGTGTGTTGCAGTGAGACGGTCTGATTGCCTTCCTGCTTGTTCAAAGTCTGCTTTGGCACTTGGGAGTGACCTTGGGCGGGTTGAGCCTGGTTTTCCTCTTTTTAAAATGGGGTTATACTTAGCGCTGCAGGGAGCCATGAGGATTAAAGACACTCACGTGAGCAAGGCACCTGGGCAGGGTGCAGGAGAGGTGGGCAGCCTGGGGCCCGTCATGTCATCTCCTGGTGTGTCTTTGGTTGCTTTGTACATGAGACCCCTGTGAGTGCCAATCTCAGAGTCGTGGGGTTGCTCAGGGATGTGAGCTGTGCCCAGTTCCTAAGGTCACACTTTGGTCCCTAGTGAGGGCCAGGAATCTTGTTCTTCTGCCTCTCAGTAAAGGGCCAGGGACAGAGCCTGGAGGCCACCTTGCTCTGGGCCCTGGTGTCTTGGCTTGCTAGGATTTGGCTGATTGTCACAACAAGTGGATGGATGAGGACTGCACTGGGGCTGGGCACAGGCAGGTGTGGCTTCTGAGGGTGCCTGGCTCCCTCAGGAAGGGTGGCAGGCAGTATCCTGCCAAGTAGAAATGTGTGTTTTATGGAGAAGAGAGATGCCTGGCATGGTGGGGGGTAAGCATGGGACCCTGAGGACAGGCATGGGCAGGAAGTGGGGTGGGAGCCCCTGGCTGGCCTGTGGGGTTGATGGGTAGAAACTGCAGGGAGGAAGTCAAGGACACAGCCTGGGTGGAGGCCCTGAGGTAGGGGACAGCCTGGGCATGGGGGGACAGGGTCCCCAGATGGCAGGGCTAGGTTCAGCATGAGCTGAGGCATGGCCAGCTTCCTGAAGTCTGTGAGGGCACAGGTGCCTGCCTGGTGGTTTCAAAGTGCGGGGCGTTAGGTGCTGGGATGTGCATTGGCTGTGCTTCCTGGGCCACTCAAAACTGCTCCTAGATCGCCCTGTTGGCTCTGGGGCCTGGGGGAGGGGGCAGGTGGGATGCTGGAGACAGGGGTGCCAAACTCCCAGTTTGGGTTGGTGGGGCTGAGTACCCCATGTGTTCTTGTCTCTCAGAAATGGGACATGCCCCTGTGGATTTCAGGTGTCCCCTGGGGCCCAGGGTGCTGGCCAGGAGGCATTTGTGTACTCAGGCCAGCCTCCTCTGCTGCTGTGGCTCGCTGTGCTTCTCCAGCAGGCTGGGCTGAGCAGACACAGAGGTGTCAACACCTTCCATCACTCAGCAGAATGGACTTGCAAGCTGGATGAGGTGGGGCCTACCGTCGCGGCCTGCTGGAGAGCAGGCCGCCCAGGGCTTCTCTTGCACCTGGCGGGTCCTGGTGCTGGGGCTGCTCAGCCCCTTTCCAGCTAACCCTCTGCAGTTGTGCCTGGAGTTCTGAATCCCTTCCCACTTCTGTCTAAGGAATCTCCCACCTCTCTCAGACCCTCATCAAGTTTTCTTGGCCCCCTTCTCATGAAATCCAGCAGACCCTCTGCCCTTGGCAGCAACTCACGGTAACTGCACCCACCCTCAGAGGCTATCTGGGCCTCTCGTCCCCTGCCCGCCTTGCCTAGCCCTCCTGTGTTGACCTTGCGGCAGCTTCTCTTCCAGGATGTCTCCATAGGAATTCACACAGCAGACCCCGCCTCTGTCCAGCCCACCCAGGGCTTCAGTCATCTGCTGAGCTCCTTGGGGTCCTTCGAGCATAAACAGCTCCCTTCTTTTCTGGAGTGGGAAGGGCACAGCACAGCCCACTTGCTTTCTCAGCGGGAAGGAACCCGGGGCTGGTCCTCTTTCCTCCCTCCCTGGGTTCTGCCAGCCCTTTGCTAGCTCCACTGCTCTGCTCCTCGGAGCCCAGCCCCAGCAGCAGTCCCACTGGTGTCCCGCCAGCAGTCCATTCTTGGTACCGGAGCAGCAGGAGACCCACTCCCCACCAGCTCTCCTCATGTCCGTCACTTCTGGCTACTGCTGTCTGTCATTCTTAGGAGTGTCCAGATGCCCTCATAGGCGAGAGTGCCCTTTGAGCTCAGAAACTCCCGAGCTGCTGGACTTCCCTGCCTGGGGCTGTAGCTCCCCAAGCTTGCGGCAGGCCCTTTTGGAGTTCTCAGGCTGGTTGGGCTGATGCCAGGACGTGTGTTCCTGGGCCAGGCAGGCCTGCACTGCATGTATCGTGACAGTGCCCGGAGCCCAGGGGGCATGCGGGGCATATCTGTGGGAGGGTGTGCATGGCAAAGTGAGGGGCTCTGGGGCATCTTCCAAGGGCTGGAACACAGCATTGGGTTCTGCCTGACTCCTGTATGCTAAGGGAGCCCCCAGCAGCCCTCCACCTCATCTCCAGGCAAATTTGTCTGCATGATGTTTCACTGGAATCTTGCAAATGATCTTTAGTACTCTAAAGTTGTACATGCATATAGTTTAGAGAGTAAATGCATTCTACAAGATTAATTAAGAAAAACAGCAATCCCTGGTGCTCCTCTTTTGCCCTCCCCAGAGCCGAGTACGTCTGATTCTGAGAGTAGATTCTTTTGATGTTTATCTTTTCTCTAAATGCTGCATTGCTATTTGATTTTTTTAAAGCATTTAGGCATTATATTGACTTGCAAGATGTGGAGATTGAAGTCTCTTTTCACACCCGTGTGTACAGTTACAGGCACGCACACCCCCTCAGGCACTCATGCACACGTGTGTGTACACACGCACACACTTGCACATGTTACGCTGGTGGCATCCAAGCATACTGTGCACATGCCACGCCACTTCTCATCTCCTGCCTGCCTTTCTGGTTTCCCTGGGTTCCTGATTGCCTTCTGTGCTTGGGTCCTAGACAGAGAACCCTCTTCCACTGTCTCATGTTTCTTCATATCAGTGGTTTGTTGTCTCATCTTCATGAGGAAGTCTGTCCAGAACCTTCTATGGGGCATGGTCAGTGGGTTGCCCACCTTGTTCAGCCGCAGTCCTGGTTCCCTTTCCTGCCTCTGGTTTAGGCAGTCCTAGCTGACTTCCTTCCTTAGATGACCCCTGGTTTTTATAGAGTACATCCTGAAGTCCTCAAGTCTCCATGGGACTGTGGGGCCTTTGTTATCTGGGCTTCTTCCTCGGGGTGTGGGGGACAGTGCAGTTGTGTCTGGGCACTGCAGCCAGACTGCCTGGCTCTGAAGCCTGTCTCCTCCAGTTACCAGCTGTGTGACCTTGGGCAAGTTATCCCCTGTCTCTGGGCCTTCGTTCCCGCACCCTGCAAGGCGAAGGTGACCTTGCCATCTCACAGGGCTGGAGCCTGTGAAGGTGGTGGACTCAGATGAGTGCTGGTGCTGTGTGTGGGAGTGCTGTCCGTGAACTGTCAGCTCTCCACTGTTTCTTTTCTGAAGAGTTTCTCTCCTCTTCAAGTTGGGTCCCCGTGTGTCCTTGCTGTACCCACTAGGTCCCCCTAGGAGGCCCTGCTGTGGAGGGCTCCTCGAGGGCTGAGGTCTGCCTCACATGACCTGATCTAACATGGAGCCCCTGGGCTCCCTGAGCCCCTCTGGGCAGCAGACCTCCACAGCCTCTTCCCCAGCCAGTCCCTGAGCCCTGCTCCCCGCCCACAGGGCACAAGGCCTCAGGCAGGTCCCCAGGGTTCCCTGGGGCTTGCAGGGTCCCTCTGCCAACTGTATCTCCTGCATAGCTAGATTTCTTTGTACCCAGCCACCCGATCAGAATGAGGATGCGGCTGGCCCCAGACCCAGGTGCGGGGCCGAGCCTGCCCAGAGACTGACATGAGCCCAGGTAGCTCTCACTGAGGTGCTGTGCTTTGAAAACTAGTCATTTTCCATAAAAATATTTAGGTTAGGGTAATTGGTTAACCAATGTTATTTCAAAATGAATCAACAAACAACTGAAAAGTCTG
This sequence comes from Ictidomys tridecemlineatus, assembly GCF_052094955.1. Taxonomy (NCBI): domain Eukaryota; kingdom Metazoa; phylum Chordata; class Mammalia; order Rodentia; family Sciuridae; genus Ictidomys; species Ictidomys tridecemlineatus. The sequence continues at coordinate 2,059,638 of NC_135483.1, forward strand.
TTTAATTTCAGACGAGTAAATATCTGTGGATAGACTCCACATGCACTAAAGCTCTTTGGGCCTCAGTGATTCTTAGCAGTGTCCTGGGGGCCTGAGACCAGGATGCTTGGAGTCCCTGCTGCCACTGCTTTGGTGGATGACAGTGCGACCATGCCCAGGAGCTGATCCCAGGTGGACTCCTTGGGGATCCTCAGGTGCTGGGACTCAGGCTTGCTTCTGACCCTCTGTGCATCTAGCTCCCTCTGCTCCAGACCCCCTCTTCCTGCAGGGCTGCATGGTTTGTGGGTGGTCACTGTAGGGTCTTCAGAACTGAGGCTGGCCAGACTGCAGGCGTGACAAGTGACAAGCTGGATCTGGAGGGCTGGGGCGTCCCCCGGGGAGGCATGCACAGGGACCACCTTAGGGTCTGGGAGCCTGGAGGCGCTGCTCTGCCCGCGTCCAGCCAGAGAGTATCTCATGGCCCCTGGTCATGGCTTGGTTTGGAGGAAGGGTGCCAAGCCACTGGGTGGCTGGTGTCACTGTGGAGTTGAGAGCTGGGTGCCCTGAGCATGTCATGTGTGCCATGGCTCCTAACAAACCTGGGGAGTAGGTACTTTCACTGCCCTAATTTTAGAGAGGAAGAAACTGAGGCCCAGAGGGATCAGTGGCTTATGGAGAGTGGCACAGGTTAACAAATGGCTGGTAAGATCCCCTCTGCAGCCTGACCCTGCTTTGCCATCCACTAGGGGCCGCTCAGGCAGATGGTGCTGGAGGCAGAGATGCGGCCGGCGGCCTCAGCTCCTGGGCAGCACCAATCAATGCGGGCAAGCCAGGGGAAAGCCAGCCAGAAACTTGGTGGAGTGGGAATAGGGGAGTAGGGCTCCCATGGGACTTCTGCAGGGAGAGCTCGGGCGTGTCTTCCTCAGGGCCGTGTTTCCATGGAGTAAGTGGCTGCTGTAAGGGGCTTGGTGGAGCCACTCCCTGGAGGCTGCGTGAACCCAAGGGTTCAGCTGGAAAAAGACACCGAGGACCCAGGCTCACGATGGGCATGAAGCCCCTCTCCACCTTGGGTCTGGATTTAACCCCTTCTTTTTTTCTTCTTTCCCTCCCCAGTTTTTGTGTTTCTTCCAGCTCTTGAGGACGCTGCCTGCCCTTTCTGCTGTGAGAAGATGTCGTATGGGTCCATCACCAGCGGAGGTGGCCTGGGGACCCGTGGCCCTTTTAGGGGATCCTCAAGGCAAGGCTGTCAGCCTCCAGGTAAAGACACACAGCTGGCACCTAGGATGGGTGGGCATGGTGACAGTGGGCAGGTCTTCTCCATGTCATGTTCCCTGAGGAGTGTGACCCGTGACCAGAGACTGCTGTGGCTGCTGAGCTCCAGATGCAGGGGAGTGTACGGACTGAGGGCTGTCCTGTGTGGGGGCAGACTGTGGGGTCAGCCTTCCTGTGGGGTGAGGAGCTGGCGCTCAGTGCTGAACTGTCGATGGTGCCCGGGTGTCTGGTCGTGGCTGAGTGCATGAATGACGACATCCAGCCTTCTTGATGCTGCTGCGGAGCAGGTGACCATTTGTGTAGCACGTGGAGAAGAAAACTGAGCCCTCACTCGGGGGATGACAGCTCCTGGGGCTGTGCGGCTGGTGCAGGGCAGGACTGAGATCTACCCTGACCCTGCCTGTGTGCGTCACTGAGCTCTCGGGCTCGCCTTGGGCCTCATGGCCACCTCCCTGTTCAGCCCCCTGTAGAGCTGGCTGTTTGCCAGGCTGTGGCCAGTTTTACACATGTGGGTGTGACCTGTAAGGCAGCCCGGCTCCCTGGTTAGGCACGCCCTGGCTGCCAGGCTCGTCCGGCTGCAGTCTCTGGTGTGGGGCAGCCTCATGAGCTGCCATCTTGAGGTGAGGAAAGACATGGAATTTGGGGGCCTGAGCTCTCTGCTCACCTCTCCCAGCTCTGGGCCAGGCCATGGGTTCAGCCTAGCGGCTACTGCAAGCCTACATGTGTTGGGCCTGACTCCACTGAGCTCCAGGTGGGGGCTTCTCTGTGGGTTGGGGACTCTCTTCCCTGTGGCCCTCCAGGCTCCTGGCCAGGGCTCAGTTCCCCAGGCTGCCTGTTCAGAGGAGGAGGCCAGGCATGGGCCACCACTGGGCTTGTCATTGACTTTTAGCTCTGCGTCTCTAGCAAAGAGTGGGGCTGGTGTTTTTCTCACTTGTGGTGGGAAGTGGATGGTGCAGGAAGGGTGAGGGTCCCAGACCTCATCAGAAGTGGCCACCTCCCTCTTCCTCATGGGGCCACTGTCCTACAGGACCTCCCCTTCCTCTTCCCACAGAACAGCAGCTGCCCAGGCTCCTCCACCCTCAGCCTCCTCTTCTCCACTGCCGGGTGTTGTGTGCCAGGCTGTGTTCTAGGAGCTGGAGGCATGGGGGAGAGGAAGCAGGTGAGCCCCACGCCCTAGGGTCACATCTGCCTGGGAGAGTTTCTGAGATCACCTCACGTGGGTGCCGTGAACTGTGTGAAGGCCAAGACTGGGCTGGCTAGCCAGGGCTGCTTGAGCCGAGGAGGTGAGGGAGCCTTGGAATGGGGACAGTCTATGAGCCATCAACTGGAGCCTGGGAGGGGTGGCAGTGAGAGATGTGGGTGGAAGGGCAGCAGGACAGTGTCCCGTCACATGCCTCCTTCCTCGGGGCAGGGGTACCCCTCAGAGTTCTCGGCAGGGTGCAGGGCGAGCGCCTTTCTCAGCCCTCGGTTTGCATGTGTTCTCAGGGCCCTGTGTGCGGTGCACGCTCGTGGTTCAGGTGCAGAATTCGTGGATCCTGGGCTACAGATCAGCACGTGCCCTTTCAGCTCGCCTCCCTCCCTCCAGCCCGAGGCCTGTGCGTGTTGCTCTGTTTCCTTAGTGCTGGTTTCTAAATGGCTTTGGGCCTTATCGAGTGGGACTGTGTAGTTCTGGGACTTACTTCTCCTCTGCATTTTGTTCCTGAGGCCAAAGGCACGGCCAGGGCTCCTTGGGCTCATTCTCCTGGTGCTCTGCATGCAGCTCCACAGTGCACTGTGGCATCTCTGCCAGCTCCATGTCTGAGGGATGCCCAGGTTGCTTCCCTTTCCATGCCAGCACAGACAGTGGCCAGAGTCTTTGGGATGGAACGAGGGTCGCAGTCCTGCGGGGTTCCTGTGCGCCTGCTCTTCTCATGCCGCCCACCCTCTTCCTCCGGCCCCACTCCATGTCTTTGTTAGCACCAAATGGTGTTGGACAGGGATGTTGCCAGGCTGTTGCCAGTTCATGCATGTGGGTGTGAGGCGGTCTGTCTGGCCTCAGTCTGTTTTCCTAGCTCAGGTGGGTGACCTTTGGTGTTTACTGGGCCCTGAGGTCTTTCCTGTAGTTCATTGCTCTTGTTTTTATCTTGGATTTGTCTTGTTCTTCTACATTTCCTCTGTGTTGGGGACGGAAACCCTCAATGACGTGCTGTGGACACCCCCGTGGGTCCTGCCTGCTGTGGGCAGGAATTCCCACTCCTCTCGCCCACACCACTCTCCTGTCAGTTGGTTTAATGATGTGCTTTTGTGTTCTCCAGGAAAGTGACCTCGTTGATGGCGTGAGGTCGTGTGAGCAGGGAGAGGGACTCTAACGTTTTTTCCACGATTTGAGCAGCAAATGGTCCAGACCGTGTATTCTGCCTTTTTCTGCAGACCTGCAGCACTGGCCAAGGAGAGCCAGTGTCCCTTGGGGCCTCTCGGTCAGTTTTCTATTCTGGTGTTAAATCTGTCTTGATTTTTGCAGCTTTCTCGTAATTCTGTTTTCCAGGGCAGGTTGCCCTTCTCGTTGCAGTATAGAAATGCTTTATGTATTTTGGGCTTTCTGTTATTGAACATGAAGTTGAGAATCAGTGTGTCACATTCCTGGGTTTGGCTGGCTGGCTCTGGGTCCGCCTGCCGAGGCACGAGCCTGCATGGGGACCTCCTACCCTGAGCCCACGACGTGTCGTCTTTGGATGTGTGGTCTTCTTTCACGTCTTTTGATAGAGCCTTGTCATTTTCTCCATGAAGATTTACATATTTTAAATTTGTTTCAACAGAAGAAGAACAACAAAAACCTGCTGCTATTTGGCTGCTATTTTCGGTGGTACTCTTCAGAGTATGACACTTCTCCAAATGTTTGTTGCTGGTGTATATATACAGTTGTTATTTTAAAAAGCAGCGTCCAGAGATTTTATTTAATTTAAATGTTTTGCTCTTTTAACTTTTTAAACATGGATACTTTCAAACCTACAAAAGTAGACATGGTGATGTGTCTACCCCCAGGGCAGCCTTCTGTGTTCTCTGTTGCTACCCCCCACTCCTGCCCGGCTGAGCTGGTCTGTACCCTCCCGAACCCCGACGAGTCAGGCTTCTGGTCACCTGGCCTGAACATCTAGTTGTCTCCAGTGACAGGGTTCCAGCGCTGCAGCGTGTCTCAGCCTCAATGCTGGGTCACTGAGCTCTCCCATGGCTGTTCTTGTGACACTTCTGTGTGCCTTCTGAGCCCATGATCACCTGGGTGCCTCCATCTCGATTTCTTTTGCCTCAAGGTCTGTTTGCTGGAGGGAGCAGGCTTCTGTGGAGTGTGGCCGACCTCTGCCCACTGTTCTGCACACAGCTTCTGCTAAACTCCTCTCCCTAATGGCCGTGACTTGTCCGCGGCATCTCCTCAGTTTCCTGTAAGATGACGTCGTTGTCTCTTCCTGTCCCTGGCTTCATCCTGTTTGTTTTCTTCCCTTCCTGAGCTAGCTGGAGCCTCTCTCCGAGGTTTGATGGAATTGGTGACTGCAGATGGTGCCCCCATGAGCCGTCATGAGCGTGAATGTGCTGGTGTTCCTCCCTGGCGTGCCCAGTCTCCCTGAGGTGCTCAGAACCCTGCAGTACCTACAGCTGGGAGCAGATGGCCTCACACCAAGGCTGTCTTAATGAAGTGTTGACTCCTGATGCACGGAGACTGGCGTCTGCAGACACCAGGTGCAGGACCTCGAGGCATGGTGTCCAGAAGGCTGTGGCAGCACAGCAACCTGTGGAGTTGTGGTAGCTTCCTTGGTGATCGTGGGATTGCCTGGATCTGCCCAGCATTGCAGGGGAGGGTCCCCTGTGTGTCACCAGCCCAGGAATAGACCTTGATTTCCAGTAACTGCTTTCCCACTTACAGTGAAAAGTCGGGCTGAACCGTCCCGAGTCACGACCCTCATGTATTCCTGTGAATTTGTGGGCACATAGGACTGTGTGTTTCTGGGATTTTGCTGGGAGACTGGTTTTGTTTGTAGGAGTTCTGACTTCCTGTTAAGTTCTCTTGTAGTAAAAATCTGTTCAGGTTTTTGTTTCTCCTTGGATCATTTTGTTAAGTGGCATTTCTGGAAAAGCATCTGCTTCATCCAGATGTTCCCGTGTATTGAAGTGGAAGGAATGTGCACAGAGCTTGTCCTGGCCAGGTGCCACGTGGGCAGCACCCTGTGTGGGCTGGAGCGCAGACTCCAAATAGCCTGCTCTGGGCCCAGCACCATCTGAAAGTAGCAGGCAAGTTGGCCCCTGCGCTGGGCCACCTGGGGTCCAGGTTGAGTGAGTTGCTTCCTGTGTAGCCAGGGCCCCAGGAGGCATGCAGTGGCCAGTCGCCCTTGTTGGCCACAGGTTGTCAGTGTCCGAGTGATGTCCCCTTCACTCCTGACAGTGTGTTCGTCTTCCCGTTTTCCTCTTTGAAATAGGTGTACAAATCTCTCTGTGATGTGACTTCTGACTTTCTTCATGGTTTCTGCTACATGTTAGCTTCAAAATTTAATTAGTTTCTGCTTGTATTTTCTTCCCCTTTTCTCAAATTGATGCCATTTTATTTTTTCTGACTTGCAGATTGGATGTTTTTCTTGTTCATAGGCAATACTCAGCTTTTATTCTTTCCTAATAAAATTATTTAAAATGAATAAATTTCCAAAGAGGTACACTTAGTTGAATACCACACATTTAAAAACAGAGTATTTTAAAAATTTTTTAGTTCTAAATATTTTCTAATTTGAATTAGGATTTCTTTGACCCAGGAATTATTTACAAATAGATTTACTAATTTCTAAGCTTATGTATTTTTTTCATGTCTTTTAAAAGTGATTTCTAGTGTAATTTCATTTCCATCAGAAAAAGCTTGGTGTTGTCTTGACACGCTGACTCTTCACACTGGGGCTTTGTCAGCGTGCTGGTGGGGTCTTACTTAGCTCACTCTTTGGTGCAGTCCCCTCTACCGTGGTTGGCCTGGTTGGCCTGTGAAGGCTTCGGTGGGGCTGGCTGTAGAGGCCCAGTTACTTCCAGGCAGGACAGCAGGGAGACAGAGACAGCTGTGGAGGAACATGCCTGCAGGGTGAGGACAGCTACATTTACCCAGTCTGTGCTGGGCACCTAGGTCCTGTTTCCCCATCCGTAATTATGCAGCTTCAGGGCTTGTTCTCCGTTGAACTGTCTGGTTCCAGAGCAGCCAGCTTGGGGCGCCCGGAATGTTCCCTCTCTCAGCCTCTTCTCGGACTCCGTCTTAGGGAACAGTCAGTGAGGCAGGCAGAGGTGCTCACCATAGCATGGTTTCACAGTGCCAACTAGAAAGACTGAACGTACCAGTGCAGGGGTGCGGTCCACTAAGTGGCAGTCCTTAATGCAGTCTGACACCTCACTAAAATCTTAGTGCAGTGGGGCACTGGCACAGCCGATGTGCCCCAGCCAATTGGGAGTGAAGGCAAGAGGGTTGTAAGTTCAAAATTGAAAATAAAAAGGGGCTGGGGATGTAGCTTAGTTGCAGAGGGTTCAATTCTTAGTACCCCCTCCCCCGCAAAAAATTAAAATAAACCACAGTGTTGAAGGACCTTGAGTGATTTGCTATGTGTTACAATTAGTGACAAATGTGGTAAATAAAAGAAGCAAAGCCATATACAGTATTTTAACAGGTTAACATTTATCTGGGGATATCTTTTTTTTTTTTTTAATTTATAGTTGTAGATGGACAGCATGCCTTTAATTGTTTATTTTTTTATGCGGTTCTAAGGGTTGAACCCAGTGCCTCACACATGCTAGGCAAGTCCTCTGTTACTGAGCTATACAGCCCTAGCCCCATCTAGGGATATCTTGGTTGCAAATAATTTATTTTTAAATTCATAATTGTCTGCATTTTTTAAAAAGTATTTATCTTTATTTATTTTTGTGTGGTGATGAGGATTGAACCTAGTGTCTCACATGTGCAAGGTGGGCACTCTGCCACTGAGCTACAGCCCCAGCCCTAATTGTCTGCATGTAATTTGTATTATTCTACTCTAAAACAATAAATGTCCCAGGCTTGTCCACCCCCAAGTTCAAGGTTTGTGTGATTCAGGTGAGTAGACTGGACCAGCCCTTGTAGGGGTGTTTGGGGTTCCCTGTGAGATAATGGGCCCTGCAGCCTAGCTGGGGTGGCCGGGTGCCGGCGTGATGGTGGGGGCTCAGGCAGGGCAGCGTGGGTCCTCACTGCTGAGCAAATGGTGGTCCCAGTCACTGAGGGTCTGTACCTCCTCCTAGGCTGTCGTGCTGGGCAGTGACTGCTGGGTGGAGACTGTGTCTCCTGCAGGGAGAGCGTGGGAAGGGGGCCCAGCAGGTTCTCAGACACTGGCAAAGGTCCGGGCATCACCCCCGTCTGTGATTGGCCAAGGCTGCATCTGTGGCCTTTCTCCCCAGGTATCCAGAGCATTTGCTCTTACTCTGTCTCTGAAGATCACCTGGTGCAGTTCTTTGTCCTGTGCGAGCCTCCACCCCTAGAGCAGCTAGATTGCACCCTTCCCTCTCTCCTCCCTGTCTTAGCTGTTTCTCTGCTATGGCTAAAGGATCTGACCAGAACAACTGTAGAGGCTCACAGAGGTCTTAGTCCATAGAAGGCCGGCTCCATTCCTCAGGGCTTGAGGGGAGGCGGAACAGCATGGTGGAAGAGTTGGCAGAAGGAAGTAGCTCACATGTTGATCAGGAAGCAGAGAGAGTTTCTATCCCCCAGATACAAAATATGTACCCCAAGGCCACGCCCCCAAGTCCCACCTCCTCCACCCATTCCCTACCACTCCAGTTACCACTCAGATAATCCTCATTAAGGGATTAATTCACTGATTGGGTCAAGACTCACAATCCAATCGTTTTCATTTCTCCTCTGAACCTTCTTGCATTGTCTCACACATAAGCTTTTGGGGGAAACTTCACATCCAAACCATAATACTCCCCTCCTGGCTGGTCTCCTTGTCCCAAGGGCCAGAACTGGAGTATGTGTGGGCCATTTCTGGACTGTGAGCCAGGAGGCATGGGCCCCCTCGCAGAGTCTGTAAGACCAGGGTAGTTTGGGGCAGTGCAGCCCTCAGGCAGGTGTATGGTGGAGGAGGCACAGGGATGGTGGCTTCTGCAGAAGGGCCTGAGTGGACTTTCCTCCTGCCAGAGAGGCCTCTTCTTGGTGCTTCTAGGGGAACTGGCCAGGGGGGCAGGGCAGAGCTGTTGGTCTTGCATGCTTCTCTTGAGGGGGCTTAGGTACCCTAAAAAAATCTGCCCCGAAAGTCTTCCAGCATTGGGGGCTGTGCCCCTGCCTGTGGGAAGCCCACCCTTGCTCCTACAGAGCTGGGTATTTTTTTGGCAGCAGACCGGGCCCTTGCCTCCAGGAAGCCACAGCTTGGAGACAAAGCTCATGGGTAGGGAAAGACAGGGAGGCTCTGGTGCTACTTGCTGGCCTGGCCGGGGCCCTGGTGGGCTGGGGCCGGAGGGCTGTGGCACACTGGGTGGCAGGGGAGCGTGCTGCAAATTGGGCTTTCTCTCCTGCTGTTGCCGTGGCTCCAGCGTGGGCATGGAGACCTAGGCCAGTGCCCACTGGGCTCATGAGGCTGTGCTTTGGCAGGCGGCCAGGTATAGATGGCACTCTGGCCTTTTGCTGACAAGGGCTGTTCTCAGGCAGAGTTTGTCCTACGGGTAGCCCCAGCAGGATGGACAGGGCCCAGGGGTGGCTGTCCCTGCCTTTCTGCCGTGGTGGTGAAGAAGAAGGGAAGACAGGCAGTCCAGTGGAAGCTAGGGGGTCTTGAGCCCAGGACTCTGGGTGCCCAGCAGGGAGGTAGTCAGGAGCAGGCAGCTGTGTCCTGAAGCAGCAACCACAGAGGAGGCGCCCTGGGAGCTCTGCCGAGCTGCCACCCCCGCCAGGTCCAGGGACCTAAACACCCGCTTTGGTGCCTTTCCAGGACTAGGCGCTACCTCCAAGGGCCGCCGGACCCTGGAGCCCGCCTCACCCCCTGCCTCTGGTCCGAGGAAGGACCCTGCTGTGGGGCCCCCTGGCCGGAGGGCGGGACCCAGTGCCAGCCGGGCCAAGAAGAGGAAGCCCAACTTCTGCCTGCAGGAGACGGAGGTGCTGGTGTCCAAGGTCAGCAAGCACCACCAGCTGCTGTTTGGCACGGGGCTGATGAAGGCCGAGGCCACCCGTAGGTACCGTGTGTGGAGCCGCATCCTGCAGGCCGTGAATGCCCTGGGCTACTGCCGCCGTGACGTCGTTGACTTGAAGCACAAGTGGCGGGACCTGCGTGCTGTTGTGCGGCGCAAGCTGGGCGACCTCCAGAAGGCCACGCCTGATCCTGGCCTGGGCTCCGGCAAGCCACAGGCCTTGGCCCTCACACCTGTGGAGCAGGCAGTGGCCAAGACCTTCTCCTGCCCAGCCCTGCCTGCCGAGGGCATTGGCCTCGAGCTGCCCAAAGGTGAGTTCCTGGGCCAGCTCGCCCTCCAGACGTGTGCCGTGGCCAGAGGGAGGGTGGCTGCACCTTGGCCGCACTGCTACACCTTCCTCCACAGTGGTCTCCTCCCTGTCCATGTCTTCCTCTGTCCCCACTGTTGTCATTCAGAATGTCCTCATTCATTGTTCTTTGCCCCACTCCCTCGTTCACTTATGCCTGTTCATGACGTTCAGACATCTTTAATGTGCCAAGGTGCTCAGAAGTGGGTGGTGTCTGCCCACCTAGCTCTTGCCAGGGCCCACCTTGCCCTGTCCTGGAGCCACGCGGAGCCTACTTCTCTTCTCCCAGTCATTTAGGCAGTCTCTTCAATGTGATGGGAGTAAGAGATGTTGGGATCGTAACCACTGCTGAGTTACAGGCATTTCAAAGCTGGATATTTTGCTGCTTTTTCCTGTCCTATTCATTTTAAAAAAAAAATGCTCACTGTGACTTGCTAAGTTGGTTCAATGACCTGGTTTCAGAGCTGTAATGTGAGATACTGCTGCTGTGTAATGGTATTTATTTTTTATCTAGTTATTATCATGGATTATACCCAGGGGCACTTAACCACTGAACCATATCCCCACCCCATTTTGTTTTTTTATTTATAAGTTGCTTAGGGTCTTGCTAAGTTGCTGAGGCTGGCCTTGAACTTGAAATCCTTCTGCTTATTTATTTTTAAGAGGGGGCCTGTTGCTGTGTTTGACAGGTTGGCCCTGAATACCTGGGCTCAAGCCGACCTTCAGTCTCAGCCTCCAAGTGGCTGGGATGCAGGAGAGTGCCACCGTACCCTATGCTATGTCCCTGCCCATCAGAGACCTCAGTCCTGGTGGATTCAACCTGCTGCATCATGGTGGGCAGGTTGAGACCTGGGGGAAGTGTTTGCCCAGGGCTGCCCATGGCCTTTCTTGGAGCACCCAGAGGGTGTAACTCTGGGGGCAAATGACAGGTTGGGGAGGTCAAGAGAGGTCAGTTAGGCCTGAAGTCCAGGAGCTCTGAGTGGGGCCCAGTTATGTGTAGGTGTGGGTGACCCCTGGGCCATGGCAGCAGCTGCTGTACTAGGCCAGGAAGGAGTTGTGGGCCCTGCAGAGGATCCCAGTTGTGGAGGGTCGAGGCCCGGTTCTGCACAAGTCATGGTTGGAACTGGGCCCAGGCCCATCCCCAGAGCTCAGGGCTATGGCTGGTTGACCATGGCGGTACCTAGTGTGTGTGCTCAGATCTGCTCTGCCGCCCAGGGGCATGTGCAATGAAGACGAGGTGCCGCGTGTGGCTGCCTGTGGCAGAGCTGGCAGGCCTGCACAGTGTTTGAACAGGTGCTCCAGGCCCCTGGCCTGAGGGTGGGCCTTGGAGAGCTTTGAAACCAGGTTCTTAAAACAGGTAGAGAACTTAAGACTTGTGAAGATGGTGTCATCTGACTAGCAGCTGGCATGTGTACTGTCCCCTTCTCCGATACCAGCACCTGCCTGGTCCCCACCCTGTGCCGGACAGTCTTCTGACTGCTGTTCCTTGTTATCTGCAGGACGTGGTGTCCTGGAAGCTGTAGGACCTGCCTGTGTGCTGTCAGGTGGTGGGGGCCCTGGGATCTCTGAGGGCAAGGTCTGGAAAGGTCCCTGGGTCCAGACTGTGGGGCCCTCACTTGCTTCCTGCAGAGGTGAGGTTGAGGGGCTGCCTGAGGCCACACAGCCAGGGTCTTGCTAAGTTGAGCTGGTGCTGGGCCTTTGGCAGGCACCACAGTCTCTTATTTTATTATTTTATTCCTTAAATGAAATAATAGTCACACATCAGAATTCGCCATTTCACCCTTCTTACGGTGTGGAGTTCAGTGGTTTTCAGCATGTTCTTGCTGTCATGCGTCTGTCACCTCCATGTAACTCTAGAGCAGATCTTGTCACTCGCAGGCAGCCCATGCTCTCCAGCATCCGCTTCCTGCCCCTGGCCTTGTGTGCTCTGGCTCTTCTGTGGTGGCACCTCCCATGCACCTTCATGTTGCTGGTGACTCTTCCAGCCTCAACCTTCTCTTCTGGAGAGTGGGATTGAGTGCTCCGCAGTCGGTGTTGTTGGTGTTTGGGGACAGTCTTCACTTAGGCGGGGATTGACACCTAGGAGCTGAATTTTTTCCCAGTGGTTGTACCTGAGCAGTGGGAGCGAGCGCACTTGATCTTCACCCTTGCCAGAGTTGGCGTCGTGGGACTTCGGGGGTCCAGGCACCGAGGGTGGTGAGGACTGGTGTCTGGTTGGTTGCTGGTTGGGTTTGCCTTTCCCTGGTGTGGAGCGTCCTGCGGTGTGTACTGGCTATTTGTAGTGTCTATTTGAACCCATCGCAGTGTGATATTGGGTTACAGTGTCACTGAGCTTATCATTCTGAACATTATGTTATCTTGTCACATGTCTGAATTTGAATATTTTCTTCAGACTGTGGCTTGTCTTTGTTTTCTAAACAGTGTTTTTGCAGGTGAAAAGTCTCACTGTTTGAGCAGTTTCTCCCTCTGTGCCTTTGTTTGTGTACTGCCTCATAAGTCTTTACCCACTCCCAGGCTGTGAGAAGTCCCTGCTGCTCTAAGTGTAGAAGTTCTTGACGTCAGGCTTCTGCACTTGAACCTGTGACGCACGCTGAGTCAGCGTTGTGCGTGGTGGGTTTGGTCAGTTGGGTTTTAGGTGCTGGGCTGCTTTGCTGTCTCTGTCTCAGGCAGATGGCTGTTCACTTGGCTGCCCACTTGCTTCCGTCTATCTGAATGTCTGTTGGAGTAAGTTGTAGGTTAATCCCGTGAGACTGCCAGAGACCCCAAGTCTCCTCTCTGCTGGTCTGCAGTGGTGCTTCCCTCCTCTCCTGGGGGCTGGCTACTCTGCATTGGCTCTTTTGTCCTTGGTTAGTCTGGTTTAAGTTTGTGGTCTTAGAATTAGTCTGATGTAAATGTATTGATTTTATTCATCATTTGAGAGAACCTGATTATATTGATTTTCTCTAATGTCTATTGAATTATGTCTGATCATCTTTGTTTTTTATTCCTTTTGTTTATTTAGGTTCATTTTGCTTTTGTTAGATAATCGACTTAGGCCCATTCTTATTTTCTAATATGTTGCTATAAACTTTCTTTTTTGCTTTGCTTTACTTATATAAATATATCACATTTTCATTTCATTCATTTAAAATATTTTCTGGTTTCCCCTGTGATTTATTCTACGTGGCGTTCATTTAGATGTGTGCTGTTTAATGTGAAGTAATGATGCATGCTGGGAGATTTCTTTTTGCTGCTGATCTCTAGTTAATTCTGTTGTTTCAGAGAAAGTATTTTTCATGATGTCCACTCTCACAGATATGTCTGTGGCCTTGCTGTCTGTGTGTCCACCTCGACGCGTCCTCCAGGTGCGCTGACTTGTGCCACAGGGCACCCCCCATGTGTGCTCAGGTTGCACTCAGAGGCGTGTTCTCCTCACCTGAGTCCTTGTCCATTTTCTGTCCACAACTGTTGACTGGGGGTGCAGGGTTGGGGGTCGACTCGGGACTCCGCCGTGGGTTGAGGTTCCTACTTGCAGTTTGTGCACCTGTGTTTCCGGGGTGGGGGCGGGATGCGGGTCCCCATGTGTTTGGGTCTGTTTTGTCTCTTCTTCAGGTTGCAGGTGTCCTGCCTTCGGCTCTACCTGGGAGGAGTGCAGCTGCTCTGGCTCCATGCGAGAGCTTTAGAAGACGTGATCTTGTGTATCAACAGCAGGGCTTTGGAGTAGTTGTACAGTGGAATCTTCCCTTCCTCTGATTGGACAGTCTCTGTTTTCTGATTGCAGTGGTTGAGATGTGCTGTCTGCCAGAGCCTCTGGAGATAGCGGGAGTGTTGTGCTCTGTGCACACGTGGCTGTGGCGGCCGAGGAACTGGATTTATAATGGTATTCAATTGCAATATAGTTCATGCCAGCTCTCTGCCCCGGCTGGCGACTCCGGCCTGGCCGGGCAGGTTGGCTCCTTTATCTTTAGTGTGATGCTCTGTGTTTCTGTTTGAATCTGCCGCCTTGGTGTTTGCTCCCTGCATTGCCTTTTGTCTCTCTCCCCTGCCCCTGTCCTGGAGTAGTGAGTGCTGCTTAGGTTGGTGTCACTTCTCTGACGCACTGCAGCTTCCCTGCCTCCCTGTGCTCTGCAGTCTGCAGTGGCTTCAGTCTGGGGGGGTCTGGGCTGGCCCCCTTTTCTCCATCAGCCCTAAACTGTCCTCTGCCCCGAATGAGAGCGGCTTAGGGAATTATGTGGCTCCTTTGTCACATCAGAGAGTGGCTACCTGTGGCTGTGTGACCTGGGAGGGCAAGAGGCAGAGAGGAGGACTAGCATGTTTTCCTCTGCCCTTCCACACTTTGTGTGCTGAGGAGGTAAGTCCACAGCTTGTCCTCTCTTAGTGAATGCTGACGTGCGTGTGTTGGGTGAAGGGCATCTGTGCTGTTGAGGCGGAGACCCACAGGAGATGGGGCACGTGTCGCTCCTGTACTGCAGTCCAGCCAGGCCAAGTGGGCAGTGTGCGCCCTCTCCCCGAGGGTGCTGTCCTTCATCTGCGTGGTCACAGCAGAGTTGCACCCACGGCATCCCAGCCAGGACAGGAGGACTGAGTGAGAGGCAGCCGTCGGGTGGCTGTTTCTTTTAGGTGTGTGAGAGGGAGCTCGCACACTTCACTTGTCAAATTCTGCGGTGGTGGGGCATGGGGAGCGAGAGTCAACCTCTTTGATTGCAAGGGAGGCTGGGAAATGCCCACAGCTATGTGGCTACATGCCCAGGATTTCAGAGAGATGGCCCACAGTGCCCTAGCTGGCATGGCCAGGCGGTCTCTGCCAGTGTTCCCTGTGGTGTTGCTCTTGTCTGCTGAGATGGGGACTCTGCACAGGTGCCCTCCCCAGATTTTGGTGGAGGGCAAAGAGCCAGTCCTGGGATGGACGCTGTAGCTGTCTTTGCTCTGTGTCTCAGCCTTCGGGCCTCCATCTTCATCAACACACATCTCTCCCCTCCTGTGATGACTGCACCCCGGGGTGCCAGCTGGCAACCCTGCCTTGGCTCTGCAGCCTGCCCTCCTGTTTTCCCTGTGATCTCATTCTCCGGGTCCCCCAGCAGGGTCAGAAGTGACCCAGTGCTTCTGCTGTGTGCCCAGATGCCTGTGCTCCCCTCTGGGGGCAGGGCCTCCTGGGCTGCCCACACCTGTGTTCTGCATCAGGCCTGGCATCTTGGGCCCTGGACCAGAGCTGGGTTGCACACCTCTCCCATGCCAGCCGGGACACACTGGACGGGTCCATGACCTCCAGCTTGCTGGGCCCCAGGGCTCTGCAGTGACCGGGCGGCTGCACAGAACTTAGAGAGCCCCAAGAGCCGTGTGCTCCTGGGCGTAGCTACCCGCCACCCCCAGCCCTGGGCTCAGTGTCCTTCCACCACATGGACACCTCTGTTAACGAGGCAGGTGGTGTCTGCCCTCGGGGCCAAGCTCTGCCCTATGAAGGCCGGCCTCCGGCCCATGTGGGGAGTGCTGATCCAGCCCTGTGGCCTGTGGAGCCTTGTTGCTGTCTCCCTGGTTGCCTAGAGGCAGCATCTGCAGCCCTCCCAGCCACTGCATGCAGGGCTGTGTGCCTGGGAGATGTGTTCCTGTGGGAGCAGCAGTGCCAGCACCAGGTACTGTGTCCCGGGCAGGACGGGCAGGACTCGTGTGAGCCAGGGCCGAGCTAGTGAGCCACAGCACTTGCCGGAAGAGGCTGTCCCAGCCATGGCCTTCAGAAAAAGAAAAGGGTGGGGGTGGATGTTGCCCTGTAGCCTGGGGAGGGTCTGTCCCCTCCGGCATAAACAGCCATGTCACCTAAACTTGGGTCTTGTGGAGAGCAAGGGTGCTTGGAGCCAAAGAGCTCCTTGGTTTCTTTTTGCCGACAATAAAAAATGGGAGTGGCTCTTGTCTGCGCTTTTGCTCCATGTCTTTGTGTGGGAAAACTGCCCTGATCCCCCTTCCACAGCGGAGAACTTGAGGCTGTGAGAGCCCCCGTGACAGGTCCCAGAACCCAAGCCTGTGGATGGCAGGCTGGGTTTGGGAGGAGATCTCAGGCTCGGAGGGGCCTCCCCAAGGGGGTGCGTTTGGCAGTGGCGTGTGGTGGAGTCCTGCCCTCGGCTGTGGGGCCGCCCCCGCACGCCTCACCACACCACACTCACAGCCACTGAGGGCTTGTCTTGGAGGCCAGCAGGCAGCTCCTGTGCCCCAGTGGTCTTGCTGCAGTTCTGCCCCAAGTGCCCTGCCTTGGCAGATGGGGACGTGAGGGTTTCCTCTCCATGTTTCCTTACTGGTCAGCGGCCAGCTCCTCCTACTGCACTCTTCACCTGCCCCCTGTTCTGCCTCAGCTGCCACCTGCACGTGTTGGTGCCATGTCGGTCACAGGGGTGGCCAGGACTGACCAGGCTGGGTATGAGGGAGCTGGAGCCGCAGTGGACCAGTACAGAGGAGTGAGGCTTCCTTGAGGCAGCAGGGGCAGGCAGTCATGAGGGGAAGGCGGCAGGCGCCTCTGGACGAGGGGGCTCAGGAGGGCGTGTGAGGGTAGGGGCACAAGGAACTGTCCTCAACCAGCAGGTGCTAGTGAGAACTGGCCCATCTGGAAGGCTTCTCAGGCTCCCTGTCCTCCATAGTAAGTCCTCATCTCCAGGAGGCTGACCACAGCACAGGGCCTGGAGCTGACTTTGACCACCAGGAGAAGGCACGGTCAGCCTTGACCAGAAGGGCTGTGTGGACTTTGGCCTGGGGCACAGTGAAGGTGGGGTTTGAGGAGACCCAGGCAGAGTGGCACAGCCCAGGGATACATGGGAAGGAAGTGTCAGGGCTACCAGGTAATCTCCCTGGCTTTGTGGTGTGGAAGCGTTGTTACCTCTCTCGCCCTGCCTGGGAGGAAACTGGGCTGGGGCGTTGGACCCTGCTAGGACTGCCACCTGGGACTGCTGGCTCAGCTGGGGAGCAGCCCGCCTCGCCTTCGGCCCTGCTGTGGCTCTTCCTGTGTCTGACTCTACTTCTGATGCAGGTTGGACCTGTGGCCAGCATGGCCACTCTAGTTGTAATGGACATTTATCCATCGCCTGCAAAGATCTGTCCAGGCCTGCAGGTGTGCAGCATGAGTGGTGTGGGTGTCCTGCACTGGGCCTGCTGGCAGGCAGGGTGAGGCGGCCTGGAGGGCTCCCAGATCAGGGGGAGTGGGGTGGCCCTGGCGACTCGTGCGTCCCTGCTCTGATCCCTGGTGTTTTAGTCAGCTTTTTTTTTTTTTTTTTTTTGCTGCTGTGACTAACAGATCTGATCTGAACAATTATAGAGGAGGAAATGATTTCATGGTCTCAGAGGTCACAGTTCATGAACAGCTGGCTCCATTCCTTGGGGCTTGAGGTGAGGCAGAACATCACAGAGCAAGAATATGGCAGAGGGAAGCAGCTCACATGATGATCAGGAAGCAAAGAGAGACTCCACTCACCAGATAACAAAATAGATACCCAGAGCCATGCCCCAGTGCCCACCTCTTCCAGCCGTACCCTGGCTGCCTTCGGTCACACTCAATTATCCCCTCCAGGGGATTAATTCACTGATTGGTTTAAGGCTCTCATAACCCAATTATTTGTCCTCTAAACCTTCTTGCATTTTCTCAAGGGTACCCCACTGGTCACTTCTCAAGAGAATTTTTAGTTTTACCTCCTTGAATCTGAGAAGTGTATGGTCTTGCCAGCTCCTGAGCTGCCCTCAGGCCATCTTTCTCCTTGTCTCTGGGCAAAGTCTTTAGCATTTCTTTAGTGGTAGTAATGTTTTAAAAACTGCAACTTACTTAGTCCCAGTTTTACCCTCACCTTCAAGTTTTTTTCAAGTGTCCTAATTATCACAATAATTTGGCTAAAAGCCTGCAACAATATCTATGCTACTTCCTGAATGCTATGTTCTCTAGAAATTTCTTCTGCCAGATTAAAAAGTCCACTGTTTTTAAAATCAGTCTCACAGAATGTCTCAAGACACAGGCAAAATGCAGACAACTTCCCAGCCAGAATGTAACATAAGTAGTGTCCTTCTTTTCCTCCAACCCCTCTTTGAGTCCTATCTTCATTATCCATGGTCCTCTTGCTGTTCTGGTCTTCTGAGCTCCCCCCACAATTGGCCATTAAGTTCCACTTACAACTTCTAAACCATTTCCACCGTGTACTGTTAAGCATCTCAAAATTCCTCCCACCAATTCCAAAAAGCTCCAAAAGTTTCTGAGCCATATGGTCAGGTTAGTCACAGCAACGACCCTACTTCTCGGTATCAATTTCTGTTCTACTCAGCTTTTTCACTGCTATGATTAACAGATCTGACCAGAACTATTATAGAAGAGGGAAGGTTTATTTGGGGGGCTCATTCAGAGGTCTCAGTCCATGGATAGCCGGCTTTATTCCTTGGGCTTGAGGTGAGGCAGAACATCATGGTGGAAGAATATGACAGAGGGAAGCAGCTCACATGATGATCAGGAAGCAAAGAGAGAGTTCTTCACTTGCCAGGTACCAAATATATACCCCAAAGCCACACCCCAATGTCCACCTCCTCTAGCCATGTCCCACCTGCTTTTAGTTACCAATCAATTAATCCCCCGGGGATGAATTTACTGATCTGTTAAGGCTGTCATAACCTAATTATGTATCCTCTAAACTTTCTTGCGTTTTCTCACACATGAACTTTTGAGGGATGTCTCACATCCGAACCATAACACCAGAGGTTCCTTAGCAGTGAACAGTGCCCTGCAGTGTTGCCTCATGAGTTGGCTGAGGGGTGGCAGTGAGGAGGATGCCTGATCGCATGGGGTCCTGCCTCCTCCCAGGCAGGTGCTCTGTGTACAGCAGCTCTGGCCACCCCTCCTCCTGCAGCCCTGAATTGAATCCTGCAGAATGGACAGCCACCTTGGGCCTTGGAGCCTGCCCACGTGACTATGGTAGTTCATGCACAATAATTTGGCTGAAAGCCTCCAACAGGTAATTTGGAAGGGGCAAGGGCAGCGCCCCAGGACTGGATGGTTGACATTTTCCTTTCTGATGGTGTGACCTTGGGTGTGTGGTGTGGCCTTGGGTGGGTCTCCTGCCTCTGCCCTTGGTCTCTTTATCTGTAAGTGGGGAGAGTGGCACTCTGGTCGTTGGGCTCCTTCTGTGTGCTTCTGCTGGAGAGTGGTGGTCACTCCTCCACCATGGGCACAGCTCATCCTGTCCTGTCCCTTTCTTTGCTGCCCTGGCTGTGTCCATCCTGAGCCTGGGCTTGGTGAAGGCATCTCGGGGCTCCAGAGCCTTGCAGGTGCAACAGAGGTGTGTGCAGGGTTGTCAGATGCTGTTTCTCCGGCCAGCGACATGAGCCGAAGCAGCCTCTCTTGCAGACAGCTCAGCTGTGCTTCCAGGCTGTGCTGTGGGTATAGCAGCTGGACCTGGGGGCTTGGCAGGGGAGGGACATGGCAGGCCTGTGAGCCTATGAGCTGGTGCATCAACAGGGTCTGCTCATTCTAGAGAGGCAGGGCCGACCCTGCCTTTGTCCAGCCAGCCCTGTGACTCTGTGGAGTGGGCTTGGGCCTGTGTTCTAGCAAGAAACCTCGTCAAGCCCAGGAGGTGGTACTTTGTTCTAGGCTCGTAGGCTGGCTCAGAGAGCACAAACCTTTGGGTGTTCCCTGTGTTAACCAGCTTTTCATTGCTGTAACCAAGAAGAACAGCTATCAAGAACAACTTAGAGGAGGAACAGTTTACTTTGGCTCTGGGATTCCAAAGTCAGCCAACTGCATTGCTCTGGGCCTGAGGTGAGGCAGGACATTATGGCAGAAGGGAGTGTCAAAGGGAAGCTGCTCACTCTTGGTGGCTGGGAAGCAGAGAGAGAAGAGGAGCCAGGAGGACAATGTATGCCCCTCTAAGGCACATCCTCTTCCAGGCACACTCCACCTGCCTATGGTCAACACCCAGTCATCCATTCACATTATTAGTCCACTAAGTTACAGCGCTAATTTAATCTCACCATTTTATTTCCTGAATTAATACAGGAGCTTCAGGGGGACATCTCACATCCAAACCATAGCATTCCACCCTGGCCCCCAAAAGCTCATGTCCATCTCATAATGCAAAGTGCACTTAGTCCATCTCCAAGAGTCCCCATAGTCTGTATTTCCAGCAAAAGTCCAAGGTCTCCTCTGAGACTCAGGGTAAACTCTTGCCTGTGAGCCAGTGTAAAAATCAAAAGCAAATTATATATATCCACTATACACTGGCCTAGGATAAATATTCCAGTTCCAAAAGGAAGGCTTAGAGGCCTACACAGAAGGCTGGGACCGAAAGAAGATTGAAACCCAGTTAGGCAAAAAAGTGCTGTAGCTTCCTGTCTGACTTCTGGAGCACCCAGTGGTGAGATCTCCTCTCTGAGGGTTGGGCAGCCTGCCTCGTTGGCCTTTCTTACCCACGTGGCTTCTCTAGGCCTGTTCCGACCACAGCCAGAGCCTTCCTTGGCTGGTGTCGCATGTATTGGCATCTCCTGGGGCATCTCCTGGGGGTCTCCTGGGGACTCCTGGGGCATCTCCTGGGGGTCTCCTGGGGGTCTCCTGGGGGTCTCCTGGGGATCTCCTGGGGGATCTCCTGGGGCATCTCCTGGGGGTCTCCTGGGGGTCTCCTAGGGCATCTCCTGGGGGTCTCCTGGGGGTCTCCTGGGGCATCTCCTGGGGGTCTCCTGGGGGATCTCCTGGGGATCTCCTGGGGGTCTCCTGGGGCATCTCCTGGGGGTCTCCTGGGGGTCTCCTAGGGCATCTCCTGGGGGTCTCCTGGGGCATCTCCTGGGGGGTCTCCTGGGGGGTCTCCTGGGTCATCTCCTGGGTCATCTCCTGGGGGTCTCCTGGGGGATCTCCTGGGGGGTCTCCTGGGTCATCCCCTGGGGGTCTCCTGGGTCATCTCCTGGGGGTCTCCTGGGGCATCTCCTGGGGCATCTCCTGGGGGTCTCCTGGGTCATCTCCTGGGGGTCTCCTGGGGGTCTCCTGGGTCATCTCCTGGGGGTCTCCTGGGGCATCTCCTGGGTCATCTCCTGGGTCATCCCCTGGGGGTCTTCTGGGTCATCTCCTGGGGGTCTCCTGGGGCATCTCCTGGGGGTCTCCTGGGGCATCTCCTGGGGGTCTCCTGGGGCATCTCCTGGGGGTCTCCTGGGGGTCTCCTGGGGCATCTCCTAGGGCATCTCCTGGGGGTCTCCTGGGTCATCTCCTGGGGCATCTCCTGGGGGGTCTCCTGGGGGGTCTCCTGGGTCATCTCCTGGGTCATCTCCTGGGGCATCTCCTGGGGGTCTCCTGGGGCATCTCCTGGGTCATCTCCTGGGGGTCTCCTGGGGCATCTCCTGGGGCATCTCCTGGGTCATCTCCTGGGGGTCTCCTGGGGCATCTCCTGGGGGTCTCCTGGGGCATCTCCTGGGTCATCTCCTGGGGCATCTCCTGGGGGTCTCCTGGGTCATCTCCTGGGGCATCTCCTGGGTCATCTCCTGGGGGTCTCCTGGGGCATCTCCTGGGTCATCTCCTGGGGGTCTCCTGGGGCATCTCCTGGGGCATCTCCTGGGGGTCTCCTGGGTCATCTCCTGGGGGTCTCCTGGGGCATCTCCTGGGGCATCTCCTGGGGCATCTCCTGGGTCATCTCCTGGGGCATCTCCTGGGTCATCTCCTGGGGGTCTCCTGGGGCATCTCCTGGGTCATCTCCTGGGTCATCCCCTGGGGGTCTTCTGGGTCATCTCCTGGGGGTCTCCTGGGGCATCTCCTGGGGGTCTCCTGGGGCATCTCCTGGGGGTCTCCTGGGGCATCTCCTGGGGGTCTCCTGGGGGTCTCCTGGGGCATCTCCTAGGGCATCTCCTGGGGGTCTCCTGGGTCATCTCCTGGGGCATCTCCTGGGGGGTCTCCTGGGGGGTCTCCTGGGGCATCTCCTGGGTCATCTCCTGGGGGTCTCCTGGGGCATCTCCTGGGGCATCTCCTGGGGGTCTCCTGGGTCATCTCCTGGGGGTCTCCTGGGGCATCTCCTGGGGCATCTCCTGGGGCATCTCCTGGGTCATCTCCTGGGGCATCTCCTGGGTCATCTCCTGGGGGTCTCCTGGGGCATCTCCTGGGTCATCTCCTGGGGCATCTCCTGGGGCATCTCCTGGGTCATCTCCTGGGTCATCTCCTGGGGGTCTCCTGGGGCATCTCCTGGGGGTCTCCTGGGGCATCTCCTGGGTCATCTCCTGGGGCATCTCCTGGGGGTCTCCTGGGTCATCTCCTGGGGCATCTCCTGGGTCATCTCCTGGGGGTCTCCTGGGTCATCTCCTGGGGGTCTCCTGGGTCATCTCCTGGGTCATCTCCTGGGGGTCTCCTGGGGCATCTCCTGGGGGTCTCCTGGGTCATCTCCTGGGGCATCTCCTGGGTCATCTCCTGGGGCATCTCCTGGGGGGTCTCCTGGGGGTCTCCTGGGTCATCTCCTGGGGCATCTCCTGGGTCATCTCCTGGGGCATCTCCTGGGGGGTCTCCTGGGGGGTCTCCTGGGTCATCTCCTGGGTCATCTCCTGGGGCATCTCCTGGGTCATCTCCTGGGGGTATCCTGGGGCATCTCCTGGGGCATCTCCTGGGGCATCTCCTGGGTCATCTCCTGGGGCATCTCCTGGGTCATCTCCTGGGGGTCTCCTGGGGCATCTCCTGGGTCATCTCCTGGGGCATCTCCTGGGGGTCTCCTGGGGGGTCTCCTGGGGTATCTCCTGGGTCATCTCCTGGGGCATCTCCTGGGGGTCTCCTGGGGCATCTCCTGGGTCATCTCCTGGGGCATCTCCTGGGGGTCTCCTGGGGCATCTCCTGGGTCATCTCCTGGGGCATCTCCTGGGGGTCTCCTGGGGGGTCTCCTGGGGTATCTCCTGGGTCATCTCCTGGGGCATCTCCTGGGGGTCTCCTGGGGGATCTCCTGGGGTATCTCCTGGGTCATCTCCTGGGGCATCTCCTGGGGGTCTCCTGGGGCATCTCCTGGGGCATCTCCTGGGTCATCTCCTGGGGCATCTCCTGGGGCATCTCCTAGGGGTCTCCTGGGGCATCTCCTGGGTCATCTCCTGGGGGTCTCCTGGGGGTCTCCTGGGGCATCTCCTGGGTCATCTCCTGGGGGTCTCCTGGGGCATCTCCTGGGGGTCTCCTGGGG
Organism: Ictidomys tridecemlineatus; assembly: GCF_052094955.1. Classification (NCBI taxonomy): domain Eukaryota; kingdom Metazoa; phylum Chordata; class Mammalia; order Rodentia; family Sciuridae; genus Ictidomys; species Ictidomys tridecemlineatus. The sequence continues at coordinate 2,082,489 of NC_135483.1, forward strand.
CATCTCCTGGGGCATCTCCTGGGGCATCTCCTGGGGGTCTCCTGGGGCATCTCCTGGGTCATCTCCTGGGGGTCTCCTGGGGCATCTCCTGGGGATCTCCTGGGGCATCTCCTGGGGCATCTCCTGGGGGGTCTCCTGGGGCATCTCCTGGGGGGTCTCCTGGGGCATCTCCTGGGGGTCTCCTGGGGGGTCTCCTGGGGCATCTCCTGGGGGTCTCCACCACAGTTTGTGCTTCATTGTTCTGGCTTTGCACATGGTCCTCTCAGGGCCAGTGGCAGGGATTCTGACCCTGCTGCCCTTGTCCTCAGGCTTTCCTTTGAAGTCCAGGGGAAGCCTCTGGGCCCTACCTCCAGCATCGTGCATTGCTGCAGAACCAGCTCCACATGGGTGATGCCAAAGTCTGCTGCCAGGTTAAGCAGTAGCTGGGTTCCCTTGGACCATGGCTACAGTGTCCTGGGAGTGCCTGGGCAGCTAAGCCCAGTGAAATGAATCCTGGGGAAACAACGTTCTAGGTCCCCTGTGAAAGCAGGGTGCCTTTGTGATCTCTTTCACTTCTACACCCTTGAACCTGCCATGGGCGTGGTGTTCTAGTTCCCGAGATGGCCTCACAGCATTGTCCTATTGTCTCTAGGCAAAGTACTTAGTTTCTCTTTAGTGGCAGTCATCTCTTCAACATCCACATCTTCCTGAGCCCTAATATTACGTGTTCCTTTGGCCAAACTGCAAGTTTTTCACATCTTTTCTTTCTGCCTTGTGCTCTTGATTCTTACAGTAAACCTGGCTAAAAGCTGCTGGCAACATCCGAGCCACTGCCTCAAAGCTGTGGTTTTAATTTTAATGTTGCCTTTAAGTTTCCTTCCACCAGATTAGCGAGTCCACCAACTTTAAGTTCAGCCTTACACAAACTCTCAGGACAAAACGTAGACAACCTTTGTTGCCAGAATGTAACATGAACATCTCTAGTCCAGTTCCCAATGGAATCCTCATTCTCCTCTGAAACTCCATGAGCGTAGTTCTGTCTGCATTCCTATTAGGGTTCTGGTCCTCTGGGCTCTCACCAGAAGCACTCGAAGCTCTGCTCACAACATTCAGATCTTTCTCCAGCCTGCATCTCTAATCTTTTCCAAACTCCTCCTATGAACAAGTTCCAAAGGCTTCTGAACCATATGGTCATGTTAATCACTGCAGTGACCCTACTCCTGGTACCAGTTTCTGGGTTAGTCAGCTTTCCATTGCTGTGAACAGAATACAGGGACAGTTTAGAGGAGGAGAAGTTTATTTGGCTTACAGTTTCAGAGGTTCCCATGGCTAGCCAAGTCCATCGCACGGATCCCGAGGTGAGGTGGGGAACATCATGTGAAGGTGCACTGTGGAAGAAAATTGCTCACATCATGGTCGCTGAAGGAAGGAGTAGTCAGAGGACAAGATATGATCCCCAAGGATACACCCCCTGGTGGCCTACTTTTCCCAGCCATGCCCCATTATTAATCCATCAAGTGAATTAATCCGCTGATGAGGTTATCGCTCTTGTGATTCATTATTTCCCCTGCTGTGTCAACACAGGAGCTTGAGTGGATACCTCATCATTGAACCACAGCAACCCACCGGCATCCTGGTGTCTCCTGCCCCACATGCCCTGGCAGACCTCGCTCCGTGTCCTTCAGTCTTAAGTGTTTTATCTTGGAGACTTGTGAGCGCAGAGAAGGTGGAAAGGGTGGCAGTGTGACCACGGGTGCACCACTGCCTAGATCCCACCTGCTGCCATCCCAGCTGGCCCTCCTGGTGCCTCTGAGCCCTTTGGAGCAGCCGAAACCCTCGAGTCTCCTCTCACTTCCTTGTTACTGCCTCTCCTTTCCTTTTGAGGTGAACTTTAAGTGCGTGAACTGCAGGGGACCAAATGGTACTATTCTGGGCCTTTTGGCAGATGCCTGCATTGTGTTGCCCACAGCCCTGTCCAGGCACGGGGCCTCCCCTATTCAGCAAGTCCTTGCTGCCCTGCCCCAGCCCAGCCCAGCGTAGCCCCAGCCACCATAGACTGCTTTCCTCTGTTGGAGATCTGACCGTTACTCTGATGCCTGGCACAGTGTCACGCCCAGGGTGCCCCGCAGGCAGGGCACATATGCCTATCCGGCTTCCTGCGTCCCCTGCACTTGCACCTTCCAGGATGGGCTCTTAGGAATAGCTGCCACGGACTCTCTTACCCAGGGTTCCTGCGGCCTCGGCTTTGTTTCTCTGTGTAGGTGTCCAGAGTGTGATGGCTGGCCGCAGGGCAGCAGGTGTCCCCGTGTCTGTGGCCGAGACCTTCGTTGCGTGGCTGCACATTGCACAGTCACCCAGCAGTGCGCATCTGGACACTGTCTTCCCTAGCACTTGGAGTTTCCCCACGACGATTTCTGTGGTTTTGCTACTTGAGATAAAAGTGCTTAGCACAAAGCCTGTGATGAACTCTTAAAGTGTGCTAGTCACGGACCCTTGGTGTGGTCACAGGGTTGTGTGGCCATCTCCACCTTCCCACTGCAGAGCGTGTCCGTCCACCGGGGCAGATGGGCCTGTGCTAGCATCATCGCCCCCTCCCAGACTACTGGCAGCTGCCGTCTCCATCTCTGTGGGCTGCCACCTCTGCATGTGCGGTGTGAATGGGATCATACACTTGGTGGCATCTGTCCCCAGCCTGGTGTTTGGGGGACTCGTTCCTCTTACTGCTGAGCAGTGGAGCAGTACTCTGCAGTGTAGCTGGGCCCCGTCTTTGTCCTTGCTGGTGGCCTGACAGCATGCGGGAAGTCTCCTCCTTCCCACCCAGCAGCGCTGCTTTGAACCTTCTTGTGCGAGTCTTGTGTGGATGGGAGTCCTTATGAGCGTGCCCAGGAGGCTACTGCTGGGGTGCGGAGCCTCCACGTCCCCTCTCCTTGAGGAGCCGCCTCTCCCTCCAGCTTGGGTACTGGGAGGGCAGGGGTGGTGTTTGTCCTGACCCTTTGCCTGTGGAAGCAGAGCTGGAAGGCAGGAGGGGTGGGGTGCAGGGAAGCTGGTGGTGCCGGTCATACATGGTCATCTTGTGCCTCCTCTTCTCCTGTCTTCCTCTAGCCACACAGGTTGTTCCTTGTGACCTCCGGGAGCTGTGCCAGGAGACCTCAGCCAGTGTCTTCCAAATCCACTCCAATGGTATGTTCATCTGCCTGCCCCCTCTCTCCTGGCTCTCTGGGTCACTGAGGTGACATCGGAGGCTAGCTGGTACCTGACCTTGCCCTGCCCCCATGTCCTGCCTTCCACAGTCCCAGTTCTTGGGGGCAGCTGGGGACTGCTTGCATGTCCAGTCAGCTCTTCTCCTCCTCGATCCTGTCCCACCCTGGCTCTTCTCACTGGCTCTGTGGCTGTAGGAGTCCCTGGGAGGAAGGAGTGAACCCCGATGGCAGGGCTGGGGGAACAGAGATCACTGAGGCTAGGATGGGGAGCAAGAGCCACACCCCATACATCCCTGGGACAGGGACAGGCCTTCCCCAGGCCCAGGTGGGCTTGCTCTGGGTGGACTGTACATGGGCCTGGGCCTGCTTCGGCACAATAGGGGAGAAGGTCCTGTGGGGGTTGGGTAGGCCTCTGCTAGGAGGGGTGGACCCAGCCTGTAGGAGGCTGCTGTGCCCTGGTGTCAGGTCACATAGGGGTCTGGCTGTCTCTGATGCAGGGCCCAGTTTCCACTATGGCCACGCAGAGGGCAATGGGTTGGGGAGTGTCCTTCTAATCCTTGTGCCTTTCCCATCTTTTATTGGACAGTGACCTCCTTGGAGAAGAGCCTCCGGTCATTGGGGACACCGAGTGACACACAGGAGCTTCGGGATAGCCTGTGAGTGGTAACTGCCATCCCTGCGCCTGTGCATGGTGCCGCACACATGCAGCTTCACCCTAAACTGCCTCTCCTGAGACGTGAGCACCCTCCCCTGGTGGGCGTCTAGATGGAGTGGATGCTGCAGAGACACACACCTGTGCTCAGGTGGTGTGCCTGCCAGCTCGCACACGCTCCGCGTCACCAGCATGCTCCAGGGGGTCTTTGCAGTGCCCCAAGCTCACTGACAGGCCTGCACATATTTGCACACCTGTGGACACACAGGCTGGGCTGGAGTGGGGACCCCTGGTTTTGATTCTGCACCTGTGGGCTTTCATAGAGAGTCGCTGTCAGCCTCCCCTGGGCGGGACTGGGCTGGGATGAGGTCTGAGCCCCAGAAGGCACAGGTGGTACTGTCTGCTAAGCCAGGACCTGGTGGGCTGGGAGGAGAAGGGCAGGCTCCTTCCACCTGGGCCGCTGGGCAGGTTTGTGGGCCTGCAGGGCTCTGGGGACCTGCAGGCTGGGACCCTGCTCTCCAGGTAGCACGAGCAGTGCCACCCCAGCTAGCCTGGACCTGTCCTGGTTCTGGCCTGCAGGGATGCCGAGTGTTTCATCCCCGGTCAGCAGAGCTGCTCTCTGGACCTGCCACGTTGAGGGCCTGGTCCTTGGTCCGTCTGCGCCTGCTGTGTCTCCTGCACAGAGCTGTGGGTGAGGGTGTGGGACATCCCCGACCTCACTCCAGCTCCACTCTGGAGCAGCGGGAGCGGCCGTGCGTGCAGGTGCCCTGTGTTCCTGGCACCAGTGGACCTTGGCAGACATTGCCTGCTATCCATTTTTGTTCTTTGTAAAAATGAAGTCCTTGTTTCTGGTTGTGAGAGAGGCTTTGGATGCCCATTCCAGGAAGCGTGGACCTTCAGAGTATCTGAGGAGCCACTGTGACACGTGGTGCCTCTGGCGCCTTTCCTCATATCCTCAGGCCAACACCAGAGTTGGGTTTAAGTAGCGAGTGTTCTGGAAGCAGCATTTTGCACTTGGGGTGAGTGGTGTGCCTGCACCTCATCAGGGACTTTGAAGATGTGCTCGTAGTGGGGGCTGTGGATGCTGTTGGATGCGTGTGACTCGTAATGTGTCCGGTTACTAGGAACAATTCCCAGTGACATCATTGTGTGTAACCCTGTGTCACTGCCTGTCTCCTGGGTATCCCTGGGACCAGAAGGTGGGAGTGTCCAGGTGGCCTTCACTTACGTAACTTGGGCTACCTGTCTGATTAGTGAAGAGATTATCCCCAAACGTGGGCCTTGGAGAGGAGAGGGCTGTCCGCAGAGTGGGCAGGTGGCCTGACGCAGGGCCTGGCCCGCAGTGACCTCAGCCCCAGCAGCAGCACCCACCTTGGCTCTGGGGCCAGAAGTGTACCTTGGTGTCTCTGCTCCTCTGCCACAGACCTGTCCACCTGCCTTCCAAAGCCCCCATGACCTGACTGCTCTGTGCCTGTCATGGGCACAGCACTGGCTGTGGACTGCCTTCCTCCCTCTCTGCTGACCTTGCCCTGATCCCCTGCCCATCCTGGTTGGTGGACCTTGGGTGATTCTGCTCATAAAGTCCACCAGGGGGCTTCCTGGATCACAGAAGGGTGGAGGGGACTTGTGGGCCAGCACCCTCCTGGTGTGTGGCAAAGGGTCCTGCTCCCAGGCTTTCCAGCTCCTTTCTGTGGGCCAGCTTCCCCGATTTCCACACGAGTTCACAGTGGTGTCTTCTACTCAGCCCTGTTCTGTCGTGTGCAGTCAGGGTAGCCGAGGTGGCGGTGACCTCCAGGGGCCTCTAGTCCGTGGCTCAGTGGGCAGTGATAGGGTCCTGGCAGGCAGGGCTCCCAGCTCTGTGTGAGCAGCACTCTCCCACCAGGGTTTGCATGTCCGATGGGCACCAGAAGGGATCCAGATACCCCAGTGCCAGGGCCTGTGCAGGCGACTCTCGGAGGGGCTCAGTCTTAACAGCCCCACACATGGCAGCCAAGCTCCGATTGGCAGGACACAGAGCTGCGAGAGTGTCTTGTCCCTGGCCCCCTGTGACTGAGCACTCCTGCACTCACACCTGCAGGACTCAGGACTTGCTCGAGGGCCAGGAGGGGAGGCACACTCCGGCTCAGGCTGCCCTGTGCCCCTAGAAGGCTTCTGTAATGGGATTTAGTCCAATTGCTCCTGTGCCCTGTGGTCATGGGCACAGGAGCAATTGGGCTAACTGTCGGCCTTCCCTCTAGAGCTGACCTGGGGCCCGAGACGCGCTCAGAACAGGGTTGGCTGTCCAAACCTAAGCCTCCTCATGGCTCACGGGGAAACGAAGGCAGGGGAGGGCCTTGCCTGGGAGCAGAGCGAGCAGGGTTGTGTTTGGCTGTCCTCGGGCTTGCTAGCTGCCATGGAGGCTGGGATGGGAGTTCATGGATGTGGAGTCTGCTGGGGGGTGGGGAAGCTGTTGAGCAGCCCTGGGGCTGGACCACACGCAGGACCTCAATGACAGTGGGATGAAAGGCCTCCGAGTTGGTGGGTCAGGGTCTGGCATGAGCAGTGGGGAGGCCTTTGACTGGGCCGCACTGGGACTGTTTATAGCCCTGGGGTGGGTGGGGTGTGTGCAGGGGTGGTTAGATCATTTGTAGGTTCCTTTATGCCTAGGACTGGCACCTGGGATGTCTCAGGTCTGAGCTCTGCTGGGACTGTCCCCTGGAGCAGCTGCCTGGTCTCCCTAGGCAGTGGGGCTCCCTGCCGGCATGGTGGCCTAATGGCCACCTCCTCTCCTGCTAGCCCAGGCCTCCTGCCAACACTCCAGCAAAAAAGGCAGATGTCTCGTCCTTCATAGTCCCTCTTAGAAGTTGCCCGGGATCAGTCCTATTCTTTGTTGGTCAAAGCCTACCTGGGTTCCAAGAGAAGGATGAGAACTCTACTTCTCGGGGACAGGCAAGCCAAAGAATTTTGCAGCCATTTCCTCACACCACCACAGGTCCTGAAGCAGCGTCAATCAGGGTGAGTTTGAGGAGCCAGAGGAGGCCACTGCCACTCTGTGGTGGCCCTGCTGGGAGACTGGCAGGGAGAAGGCGTTAGGCTTGGGCCAGACCACATAGGACCCCAGAATCTGGGATAGATTGTTGACTTTAATTCCACAGCCCTTCAAGCCAGTGGAAGGTTCTAGAAGGGAGGCACACGACTGATGGCATGGAAGACCAAGTCAGAGCTGTGCAGGTCTTTTGGAGAAACGGCCCTCTTGTTTGCCTGGTCCCCAGATCTGGGAAATGGCCCAGAACATGCAGCAGAGCTGGCTGGAGGGGGTCTGGGCTTCTCTTGCTTCGTATCAGGCTCACAGCCCCCATAAAAATTCCTAGATGAGGGAGTGACCTCAGGTTTTGCCAAGTCTCTATGGTGAGTGGATGGCCAGCTGGGTGTGAGGAGCTGACCTCATGGCCTGGCCTGTCTGATAGGGACCCTCTCCCTGGGTGCTGGGGATGAGAATTTCAGGTGGCTGAGGAACAGGGACCACCTATGAGTAGAGGGAGCTGTGGGTGGGCAGAGGCCAAGGTGGGGCTGGAGCATCCCTGCTCCCTCACTTCACAGGTGAGACCGAACCTGGCACCTCTGGGCACCCCCCAGGAAGGTGGCCTGAGGTGCAGCTGTGAAGAGCCTCAAGGCAGTGCCTGCAGGGGCGGCGGCCAGCCAGGGGAGGGTGGTGAGGGAGCTGCCCCCTGCTTCCGTCCGCATGCCCCTGGCAGGCTAGGGTTCCGGGCTCTCCACCTCCTGACCCCGCTTATCATTGCCCTCCAGATTTTGTCCTCCTGGTAGGAATGAGGTGGCATGTCCTTGTCCCTGATTAGTGTTTTCCTGATGACCCACGATGTCCAGCTCCTCTTTGTGCTGTTGGCCATATGTGTCTTTCTGGAGGAATGTCTGCTCAGGTTCCTGGCCCACGCTTTCTCCCTTGGATGTCTCCTCTGCCCGGCGGCCCTGCCCTCCTGAGCTGCTGCTTTGCTGGTGGATGCTCTGCCCTGGGCCCCAGCCGGCTCGCCTTCCTCTGGCCCCTTTTCTCTCTCCCTTCCCCCGCTCCCTTCCCCTTGTCTTGCCTGCCTCACAGCTTGGAATCCCTCTTGGGTACTCAGATTCTACTGGTGGCCCTCCAACGGCACCCTCCTGTCTCCTGGCTGGCCTGTCCACCGGGACCTCTCAGTCAGAGGCCTCCATTCTCACAGGCCATCAACTGGTCCATCCACTCTCCTCTTGAGAAATCCTGCCTGACCACTTCTCACCCACTACCATGTGACCATCTGGTCCAAGCACTGTACCCCTTCCCCACCCCCACCTGTCCTCCCACCTCTCATCTTGTGCTAATAGTTGGTTCTATGCAGAGGTCAAGGTGGTCTTTAAAAACATGAGTCAGACCATAGCAATGTGTGCTCAGAGCCTGGGGTCTAGGGGCAGCATCCAGCCCCCAGCCTCGGGCCCAGACATCATGCCTACTCTGCCCTCTGCTCTCCCTAGCTCCTGCAGGTCACTGCAGGCCTTGCCCGGTCATGCTCCTTGACCATTCCATGCCTGGGTGTCACCCACAGCATGGGCTGTGTCTGCTCCTGTGGCTGAGCTTCAGGCCACTGTTCCCAGCAGCAGTGCCTGGGCAGGTCAGCCTCCATGGAGAGGGTGGGGCTGGGAGAGGAGCCCAGCCCTTCCCACAGCCCTGGGCCTGTAGCCAGGGGAGCCTGCCGGAGCTCTGCAGACGTTAGGAGCAAGGGTACGGGAGGAAGGCCCTGCTTGACCTCTGGGCTCTGGGGAGGAGGAGCTGTGCCTTGGAGCCACAGTGGGACATGAGGAGCCCAGCCCAAGGCGTGGTGTAGCCACCTGCCCGGAGTTGGGGCTGGCTGGAAGGTCAGCAGCTGCCCTCCTAAAGCTCCCGCAGGGCTCCAGCAGGTCCCAGCTAGCAGACATGGCTTGTTCCTGGTGGCTGACTGGTGTGGTGACCTGTCTGTATCTGAGGTCTCTCTTCTGTGACACGAGTACTCAGGTCTAGTGCCCAAAACACCATGCAGGGCTCAGCAGGAATGATGTCCTGGCCACCTTTCTCCCTCCCTATCCTACCCCTTAGTGCCACAGTCCCTACCCGCCTGTGTCCTGATGTCCTGCCTGGACAGTTGGGAGTTCCCTGCTGCAGAGTGACTGTGTGGGGAAGCTCGTCTTGTGGCTGCCAGGACAAGTCCAAACGCAGTGAGCCTGAGAACGGCAGGTGGCCTCAGGGTCCTCCAGATGTCTTGAGGGCAGCAGGCTGCCGTGTCCCAGAAGCCTCCCACAGCCATGGTGCACTTTCAGATTCTCCTAAACTCGCCTCATTTATTGAGGGATTGTAATGAGTCTTCTTTATTTTTAAAAACAAAGTAAATTTGCATGTAGTCCAGCATGCAATTAAAAATCAGTAAATAAACCAGTGAAATCAAGCCTCTCATCCTGGGTGATTGATGGTTGGTGTCATCTTTGGGCTCTCGTTTGTGGCCCCCTGTCATGTCCCTATGTATCTTGCGCTTGCCCGAAGCTACGTGCCCCAGGGCTCAGGTATTGGTGTGGCTGTCTCCCGTCACACCCTCCTTTCCACTGTGTGCCCCTTACTCTGCCCGTGGTGCCTCGACGTGGCCTGGCAAGACAGGGCAGGGGCAGGAGTGGGTTAATGCTCACTCACTCTTGAGTGCCTATTGCACGTCCCCAAGGGCCGGGGCCTGTTACGGCCCCATGGCAGGTAGAGATGAGGGGCTCAGTCCAGGACTGGCCTCTGGTCACACATTGAGTGGATTCAAATGGTGTTTGGTGTGGACCCATGTACATTCCTGGGAAGAGCCCCGCTTGGGCATGAGGCCCTGCCTGTGTGTGTGCTGGACGCACCTGGTTGCCGTGGCCGTGGTCACCAGGTGCGCTGGTGTGTGCTTGCATTTCCTGGAAGGTCTGTGTCCACTGCAGGAGCGCAGGCCTGCAGGGCCAGTCAGAGGGTTTTCATCCCGCTCCTCCCTCTAGGGGCTGTTGGGACTGTATGACTTCTTTCCTGGGTGTCAGTGGGGTTTCCCTGGGGTTTCTTTGTTGCAAGTTGAAAAACTAGGAAGCCAGCTTGCTTTTCAGGGTGGGTTTGACGGAGCTGCATGGCCAGGCCATCCTGCTGTCTTTGAGGGGTCAGTCGGTTTTATTGCTGTGTGTGTCATCGTGTGTTCGTGCTGCTGCTTCCTCGGGCCTCAGTGTCCACTCACCGCTGTCTCCTCGCACTCTCCTCGCATGTAGCGTGGTTGGGCTTCCCTGCCCAAGAGCCCTGCAGTGCCTGGTCCTGCCCTGCTCCTGCTCTTAGTGCTGTGCGGCCACCGTGCTCACTGCTGTTCTTGCTTTTGGCGGTTGGCCACCTCCTGAGGGTTCAGGTAACAGAGTTTCTGTTAAGCCTTGGTGTTGGTCACCTCCAGAGACACCTTGTTTAGTGTGGGCCCAGCTTCTGTGCCTCCCTGCTGGCCATTACTGAAGGCAGTCTGAGGGCACAGTGGTGGTGCACCCTCTCTGGTCTTGTCTGTTGGAGAAAGTCGCCTCTGCACTTTCATTTTGGAATACATTCTGTTCTCGGTATTGAGTTCTGGGTTCCCGGTTTTTCTCCGACCCCTTTAGAAATGTCTCCCGTTCCCTTTGGGAGCTTGTGGTTTCTGATGGGAAGTCGGTGTGTCCTTTTCTCTGGCTGCCTTCAGTACTTTTCTTCCTTGATTTTGAACCATTGGAACATGGTGCACATGAGTGTCATATCATTCTTATTTGTGGGTAAGGATCTGCTTAGGGTCCTGTAAGATTCTTGAATCTGTGGCTGGATCTCATTTGCGTCTTTTCAGGTTTTCCCTCCCTCTCCTTTCCCCGAGGGCTGAGCCTGCTGTGAGCGTGCTGGCCCGTTTGCTGTTGTCCCACAGCTGGTGCTCTGGTCCGTTCCCCTTGTTTCCTACTGTGTCTGATTTTCAGTTGGGTCCTCTGCCTGGCTGGCCGCTCGGTCCTCTCTCTAGCTCTTTTTCTGTGGTCTGCTTCCGGGTGGTTTCTCTGTGCTCTTCTTAGTCTGGTTTGTTGCCTGTCTTGGTTCTGTGGGTTTGTGCTCTTGGTTGCATCTGGAGGGTCTGGTCACTCTCCTTCCAGTGGCTTCTGAGCGCTCCCTCCTCCTGCGGATCACTGATCACACCCTGCTTCACGTTGCCGCTGTCCCTGGGTCGCAGGCTTCAGTCTCCCTCTTTTTCCCTTGCTCTCCCCGGATACCAGTTGGGACAGTGTCTGTCGCTGTTTTTTAAGAGATGATCTTTTCTCTTGTAGCATCTACTCTCATTAAGCCCTTCTAGAGAAATTTTATTTTAGAAATTTGTCATATATTTCATCCCTCAAAGTTGCCCTTGGCTCCTTTGTACATCTTCCGTTTTGCCCTTGCTGTGCCCACGTGCGTGGTGGGCGCTTTGGCCTGCCAGCCATGTTGTGATCGCTGACAGCCTCGCTGTGGGGCTGCCTCTGTTGCTGCCTGTTCCCCTGCGTGCTGGTCACCCTGCTTCTGGCCAGCTCTGTTCCCTGGTCTGCGCCTTGGGAAGCCGTGGCTCCCAGTGGCTGTGCTGTGCTTCTCCCGGAGATTGTTAGGTTGTCCTGTGGAGGCAGATGTGGTGAGCAGTGTCCTTTGTTACCCTGGAGGTTGGTGTGTGGCCACCTTCTGTGGCCCATTGTGCCCTGCAGCACCCTCTCCCTGTGGGCGACGCTGCCCTTCCCATGGCATGTGTGTGGACTGAGGAGGCCTTCAGTGGTCTCCGAGCACCAGGCCGCTGCCCTCATGCCTCACAGGAGCTCTTGCTGGTGGTCACTGCTTCTGTCCTCAGCCTCATGACTGAGGGCGGTCAGGTGTGGTGGTGGCTCTCATCAGGTGGGGGGAAGTGCGGGGCGCGTTCCCGTGGTGGGGCTGCGGCTGCTCTTGCACCCCGCAGGTCCGTCAGCCCCAGGAGAGGACTGTGGCTCTTAGAACCGCCCAGGACTTCTTACGGGGATTCTGAGGACCTCCTCTCACACAGGAGCCCCCTGGCCTTGCCTGGAGCTCTCCAGGGATACTGTGCCTCTTCTGCAGGACACTGGCCCTGTCCCACCTGTCCCACTCAGCCTCTCCTGGGTCTGGGGCCAGTGGCAGGCAGGGATCCATGAGGCCCCCTTGCCCCTCGTCTTCTGTGGGCCTCCCAGGTGCCACGGTGTGCCAGCCCTGGGTGTGTTGTCTGTGTGCATCTCCACCAGGCAGGTACAGGGTGCTTGCCTCACTTGGAGGAGGCTGTGGGCTCCTTCCTACCTGTGACCACTGGCCTGATTTCCATGCTGTGAGTAGCTTTGCCTCTTCTGAGCTCAGTGCATGTGGAACCATGAAGTCCGTGGCCTCCTGGGCCTGGGTCGTCTCCTGTGTGGGGTGTCTGAAGTTGTGTCACGTGGCCACGGGTGCTAAGAGCCGACTCATTGCTGAGTGGTGCTCTGGTGTGGCTGACTCAGACTCTGCTTGTCTCGCCCGCAGGGCCCGCGGTGCCTCTCCAGCCAGCGCGCATCTCCAGGTCTGTGTGCCTGGTCCTCCTGGGCAAGATGCTGGGAGTGGAGCATGCCCCAGCTGGCGAGGCGCCAAGGAGCTCCCCAGGGCCCTGCCACCTTCCCTCCTGCCTGGCAGACCAGTGCAGCCTGGGGCCTAGGCCGTGGGGCTGTAAGTGCCACTGGACTGCGGCCTCAGTGTGCATCTCTTTGAGGAGGGCTGTGGGGCGTCTTCCCTGCACAGTCCCTTCTCTGTCTTCCCACGGGGCGTCTCTTCACATGGTGCCTCTGATTCCTGGGGCTGTGTGTCCCGAGCATTGGACCCGAGCGTCCGTGCCGCCCTCTGTGCAGCCCTGGTCGGTGCCAGTGTGCAGAGTCTTTTCCTTGCATCGTGGCGGCCTCTTCATTTTAAGAGTCTCTTAAGAAGAGCAGGAACTTTCAGCGTTAGGCAGATCAGGAATGCTTCACCGTAGCTATGTCCTGAATGTGGTGTGTCCCCTGAGGTGGCAGTTGGACCCAGGGTCTTGTTCACGGCCCTCAAAGGTGGGCACTCTGCTGACTGTGTGTCAGAGACAGGCCCTTGAGAGGCGATGGGGCCAGGTCCCTGGGGTGGAGCTGCGACTGGATCCTGGCAGCTTTGTGAGCAGAGATCGCGCACTGGGGGGCACCTGCCACCCCACCATGGTGCGACTCGGCGGCCCAGTTGTGGCCCCATGAGAGCCTGTGCTGCACGGCCTGGGACTGCAGAGCTGCCAGTCAAGCACAGCGCCCGCTGTGGGGAGCCACGCAGAGCCTGCGGACACCTGCAGGGAGTCCACCGTGCTCACGCCCATAGCTAGACTTGTGGTGCATTTGGAGTTCACTCCTGCATGTGCCCTCAGAAAGGGTTGAGGGTCACTTTTTAAAAACACTTTTAGCACCATTTGTCGAGACAGCCATCTTTGCCCATGGGCTGCGTGGGTGCCTTTCTGAACACCGTGTGCCCACATTCCTGGATTGCTCTATGGTGCTGTGCTGTGGCCCCGGCCAGTGCTGGGTCCCCAGGCTGCAATCCTGCTCAGGCCAGGCAGGCTGGTGCCCTCCAGCTTGCTCCACTGTGCAGTGCTGTGGACCCTCAGGTCCTTGGTGTGTCAGTGGACATCTCAGAATCACCTTGTCGATTTTTGTTTTAAAATCCTGCTGTAGTTTCATCTCGGTTGCGTGGCGTCTGCAGACCTCTGTGAGAATGGCCCTCTTAAAGGCGCCCTGTGTGCCCGGAGTGCGCCTTTCTGTTGATTCTCTCGGCAGTGCCTCAGGCTTTCCAGGGGTGGGTCTTGTGTTTATCATTGTTCTGTTGGAAGTGGCTCAGGGACCTTGAGGCTGAACACTGCTTTTGGTGGCATTGTCCACATTCCACTGTCCACTCTTGGCCACAGCTGGTTTTTGTGCATTGCTGGTGTCCTGTGGGGCCTCAGGTTCATTATTGGTTCCAGGAGCTTTTCCCGGACCCTCGGGATTTCCTGTGTGCAGGGACATGGATACCCTCGCCTTCCGAGAGAGCAATGTGGGGTCTCTTGCTCTAGTTTCCTTAGACTCTCAGTCCTGAGTGTCGGATTGCATCAAGGCTGGCTCCTAACTTAGTGAGCCGTCTGTGGGTGGCCTTTCCTTTTGTTCTGAGGATTGACCCCCAGGGCAGTTTTCCACTGAGCTACATCCCCAGTCCTTTTTATTTGGAGACAGGTCTCACTAAGTAGCTGCGGCTGGCCTCCAACCTGTGTGCCACCTGTCTCGGCCTCCTGAGCTGCTGGAATCACTTGTGTGGCCTTGTGCCCGGCTCATACCTGACTTTGAAGTGTCAGGCCACCTCTGAACCCTGGGTCAGCGCCCCCTCGGCAGTTCCCGCCTCCTTTCTTACTGTCTGTCCGAGGTCTGTCCTGGGCTCTGTGGGGCGCCTGCTGTCTCTCTTCTCTGGGTCTGTGCTCGGCTTTGGCGTGGTGGGGGCTGCTCCTGCAGTCTGCCCCCGGGTCGCTTGTTCCCTGGTGGTGGAGCCGGCTCACCTGGGTCTGTCTGGTGGTGTTTCAGTTGCAGTTTCAGTCTTGCCACCGCCGGCGTCCTCAGGCCTGTCTGTTTAGTGGTGTTGGTCCTTCTTGTCTCCACGGCTTGTCCCTTCACGTTGGGTCTGCGGTCACGTCCCTTTTCATTCTCCTTATGGCTCGTTTGTGACTGTTCCTGTCATTTCCAGCTACAGTTGTGCAGTCTTGACCTTCAGAGAGAGCTCTTTGGCCCCCTTGGCCGTGTCTACCTGGGTCTGCCCTTGACCATGTGGTCGCACCCCTCCTCTCTGTGTGTAGGTAGGTGGCTGGCTCCCCAGGGCTCCGGAGCTGGAGCTTCTCCTCGTTCCTGATGCCCGAGCTCTGAGTGCCTGGGAGGAGCCCTGCTCTGCTGCACCCATAGCTCTGCGCCTCCTCTGACTGCTCTCTGAGTCCGCGGGGGCAGGGTGGCTGGCACTGTAACTGCAGTCAGTCTCTGTCCCCAGAAGCTGGCTGGTCTCGGGGGCCTGCAGTCGGCTGCCTTCCCTCTGCGGGGCGCCCCCTCCGGCCGCTTCACTGCTGCTGCGTAGGTTTGCTGGCTGAGCACCTGCTGTGCCTACGGCCTTGGGTGGCCGGGTTGGGTAAGGGATACTTGTGAGGGGACAGAGAGGAGATGCCCGTGGAAGAGGACCTACAGGACCCGGCCCAGAACCAACTGCCCTTGCTCTAGTGCTGATGACTCCATGAAGTTGTGGCGGCCACCATTTTTGGGATGGAGTCTGAGGAGAGGAGCATCAGTGCCGGCCAGAGGCATGTGTGGGTAGTCACAGCCTGGCCTGCTGGGGAGCCAGCCCTGGGCTGTGCCGAGTGTCTTGCCCACTGCCCCGTAGCCACAGTGCCAGTTCACAGCCGGGGTCGTTGCCCCAGCTGTCTAGGGGCTGCAGGGTCACGGGGAGCAAAGCACCAATGTGGGGTTGTCCGGATGGGCATCAGCAGGGGTGGGGCGGGAGGGCCCGTGAAGGGCAGGGATAGGGCCGGGGGAGGCTGGAGCACTGTGCAGGGACTTTGGCTTTGTGAGAGTGACACGAGGAATGGCTGGCCAGTGTGAGGGCTGGGACATGACCTGCTTTTAGCACCTCTGCTTCAGGGACTGTGTCTGGGACGCTGTGGCCGTGAGGGGCAAGGGGCCTGCAGGAGCCCTGGGGCGCGGAGGAGCAGGGGCAGTGTGTCTCTGGCTGCCGAGTGGGTCTTGGCTGTGCAGTTGCCCCCGCATGCCAGACTGGGAAATGGAGGATGGGGACAGGGGAGCCGAGAGTTTTGCTGAAGAGACAGGAAGGCTGGGGTACGGGGCGGAGATGGGGAAGTTGGGAGATCCTGGGCAGGCGAATGTGAGAGCAGTGGGATGCCCAGGCGGATGGACCGAGGGTCATTAGGGAGGACACTCTGGAGATCAGGTCCAGGTGGGGGCAGGACCATGGGGGAGGGCGCTCAGGTGGGTCTCGGGCTGTGGGTCTGGCAAGCTGGCTGCAGAGGTCCTTGTGGGGGTGGCAGTGAGGTGGTGCTCCAGGGTGGAGTGTCGGGCTCTGTCACGTGGCCGTCGGCACAGTGAGTGGACAGCCCCTGGAAGGAGGAGGACCAGGAGGCAAGACCTAGCTGGGTAGCAGCCATGCCATTGAGTCATTGGGGCCGGAAGGCCCCTGTCCCTGCTGCTGTCACCAGCCTTTCCTGGCTCCTCCTCAGCCCGCCCCAGCTCTCTCCTGCACAGACTGCCTCGCCCTGCCACTGAAGGGCCGAGGAGGGGAGGCATGGCTGGGGCAGTGAACCCCTCAACAGGTGGCCGTGACCTGTGGTGCGGACAGTGCACTGCCTGCTGGGTGTCACCTGGTCAGGTGCCAGCACCAGTGGGTGGCCTTTGAGAACCTGAGACCTGCACTGCCCTGACCACTGCGGGTCCTGGGAGTGCAGTTCTGCCTCGCCTTGGGCTGCCCTGCGCAGGGTCAGGAGGGCTCTCTGGGTTCTGCCAGGCCAGGGTCCCACCTCTCTTGGGTGTGACTTGGATATGTATACCCAGGTGTCACTCCACTGGGGAGGGTCAGCGCCTGCAAAGAGCCCTGGTCTCATTTGCTGCTGGGGCCACATTCAAAGCTGCAGCTGGACTGTGGCCAGGGTTGCCTAGGCCCTCTCATGCCACTGCTCTGGGGGTGGCAACAGGCTCACCCTGGGCCCCAGAGCCACACTCTGCTCAGCATTGAGACCCCTTTGCAGGGAGGTTGGCCGGGCCTCCTCACTGGTGCCCAGGCTGCCCGTGGCGGGCTGGACGGCTCTGAGCCGCACGACTATGTTTGGGGTGGTCCTGGAGGTGGCCTCTGCCTCCCACGCAGCTCACCTTGATGCCCCCCACCCCTCTGCCTGCTGTCCCTGCCCCTCCCGCCCTCTGCCTGTCCTGCCCCTCCGGCCCTGCCTGCTGCTTCTCTCCCTTCTCTCTGCTCCTCTCCATTTGCTCGCTGGGCTCTGCCTGTCCCTCTGCTGTGCCTTGCTCTCCCTTCTGCCTGCTGTGTCCCCTTCTCTCCCCGCCCCTTCCCTGCCCCAGGCACACGATGCAGCAGGAGACCAACAGAGCCGTGTCGGCCAGTGCGGGTGCCTTGAAGCAGACGTCAGAGCTCCTGCGGGGCTCCTGTCTGGTATGTTTCCCTGAGGGCTGGGCCAGACCAGGGAGGCCCCTGAGGGAGGGGAGGGCGGCCGGAGTCTGTGGCGGGGTGATGTGGCCCTGGAGGGGTACGAGGATCCGCGTGCACAGATGGATACTCAGGCTGCCCTGGGTTCGGCCACATGTGGCTCAGGGGCCAGAACTGGGTGTGTGGGCCCTTTGAGCAGCAGGGGCCAGGGGTGGCTGCTGCGACTGCTCTCCTGGCACCTGCTTTGTGGTTGTGGTGAGGGTGTCCGAGTCTTGGCTGGGCCTTCCTGAATGGAGACTGACGACCCCAGGGTCAGTGTCACCCCTGGATACCAAAGTCCGTGTTCAGCCAAGTCCCTTGCATAGAGTGGTGTATCATGTGGAGGTGACTCGTGCACGCCCTCCCATGTGTGCTTCAGGTCACCTGAGCTCCTGGGGTACCAGCATGGTGCGAAGACTGTGGCCAGTGGTAGGCGCACTGATGGGGGTGATGGCGAGAGCAGGGGTGAGCTGCGCCAGGCACGGTGGTCTGAGTCCTCTGTGCTGTTGGTGGACCCCGGTGTGGCAGTGTTCTAAATGACAGCCCACTGGGTGTCCGTCTGTCCTACTCCACCTGAGACCCCACAGACTTGCTTGTGAAATTGCGGCGAGGAGGCACATATGGGCTGGGAGCCTTCCTTGGTGGCTCCCACAGTGCCGTGGGAGGACTCTGGACCACGCAGTGTCCACTGGCCCTGGGCAAGTGCAGGACACGACAGGGCCTCACAGGAGGAGGACTCACCACATGCCGTGGCCTGAAGGAGGGGGCACTGCTGTTGGCCCCTGGTGTTGGGAGGCATGGGGAGCATCTGCCCAGTGTGCGGGGGATGCTGGGTGGAGGGAGGTCGAGGTTGCAGCAGACGGGCCTGAGGGTTCGGCTGCCCATGTGGGCAGGGGTTGAGGACTGGGCTTCTCCTAGCTCTAACAAGAGTCTGTGGGGAAGCACCCGCCATGTGGCTCTCGGTGCCTCCCTCACCTGGCCTCAGCTTTAGGGAATGAGATGGTTTGGGTCACCGTAGCCACCTCCACTGCCGAGGGAGGGACCCTGGCAACCTGGCTGCCTTCTGTGTGGTGCTCATTGCTCCCTCGCAAGGTGGGTGTGGAGCCCCTTGATTTGGGGGCTCCGTGGCCTGGTAGCTCTAAGAAGCATGCCCAGGTCCCCTTTCTCCTTCCTGAGCTGGTCTGGTGAGTAGGCACAGGAGGACATCAGTGCAGCCTCCCAGAGGTGCATGCTGGGGTGGGTGCCAGGCGGCTCTCTGGAGGAATGCTCGAGCAGTAGAAGATACCATGGGCAGCAGCGGGGACAGTGCTGTGCTCCCCCAGGCTACTTGCTCTGTCTTGGGGTTCACGTATGATATCAATGACCAGAGGCCACCCTCCCAGGTCACGGAAACAGGCTCCACCAACTGCTGAGTGGGCGTGTAGGCTCAGCGTTGGAAAGCCTGTCCCTCAAGCACAGGCCACAGCTCATCTGGCCACACCAGCACCTCTCGCCATGGGCGTTAGTGGCAGTGGGTGGCGGTGTGTGGTGGCTGTGGACAGCCAGGTCTGCTGGGACCACACTGAAGCACCCAGGCTGGGCAGGGCACTAGAGCTGCTGTGGTTTCCTTGGTGCCAGTTCCACAGGGCTGGAGGCGGGAGGGGAGGCCCTATCAGTCAGTGGGGTCCGTGGCCAACCTGAGCAGGGACACTCCAGGCCTGTCCTGTCCAGCCCCTCACCTGATAAATGCTTCTGGAGCACCAGCTCAGTGGCGGTTCATGTCTTGGTGGCGGGGTGTGGTGCTGAACAGCAGGGGAGCAGGCTGAGAGGCAGTGTTGCAGGGGAGGGGAACAGCAGTAGGACAAGGCATGGGTCCCTTGGACCGGGCTCCAGTACCTGAGGCCTGGACTGGGCCAGTCAGGACTCAGGTCATGATCTCCTGGGCTGTGGGGCGACCACAGTGCTTGGGCTGCT
The DNA here is from genome assembly GCF_052094955.1 of Ictidomys tridecemlineatus. Lineage (NCBI taxonomy): Eukaryota > Metazoa > Chordata > Mammalia > Rodentia > Sciuridae > Ictidomys > Ictidomys tridecemlineatus. The sequence goes on from NC_135483.1 coordinate 2,101,534, forward strand.
GAGGGGCCAAGCCACACACTGGGCCACAGTAGCTCCGGGCTCCTGACAGTGCTGGTCGAGCTCCGTGGGTCCTATGGTGCTGGTGTCACTGGGACTCTGGCTGATGACGGCAGTGGCAATGAGCCACGTCCTCAGGGTGGGGGTGTGACGATGCATGGAGAAGCTGGGCTGTGGCCCTGCTGGGCAGAGAGGGGCGCAGAGAGCACCATGACAGGGGCGGCAGGGCAGGAGGCCTCAGCGCCCCGTAACCTGCCCTCTGTCTGCAGCAGGAGCGCCTTCAGCTGGACCGGCTGAAGATCCAGCTAGCAGATGCCATTCAGCGGTACGGAGTGGTCCAAAAGGTGAGGTGCTGCGGGCGGGGTGCAGGCCAGTGGGGGCTGTGGGCCCTAGAGTGTACCTCGGCTGGCTGTCTCTGGGTGGCGTGGGGTGGCCTTCCTCCTCCAGAAGTGCTGCCCCAAGGGTATCTTACAATAGCCTCTTGGGGACAGGCAGGGCAGGCCTCACCCCATTCTGACAGACAGGGAAACGAGGCCCTCTGAGGCTGTCCAGCCAGTCCTGCGAGCCTGCCCAGGGCCTGGCTCCCCCGGTGTGCTTTGCTCTCAGGGCCTGTGGTTTATCTGACCCTTCTCTTTCCACCTTTAATGTTCTTCATTTCTTTCTCCTCTTTTACTTTTTCCAACAGAAAATTGCAGAAAAGTCCAGAGCACTGCTTCCCACAGCTCAGAGGGGCATCAAACAGGTGGGTGCCACGTGGGTACTGTGGTCAGGCAGTGGCTGTGGGGTCAGTACCGACTCCATTGCCGTCTGTGCTCCAGGAGAGGGTGGGAAGCTGGGGACAGGCCCATTCAAGGGTCTGCCTCAGTGTCCAGCTTGTAGAGCTCTGGCGTTCTGACCTTTGGGCTATGGCATGGTGCCGACCCTAGGAAGCTCCCAAGTGACTGCTGATTGTTGCGTGTAGCATCACACTTTCTTACTTTCTATAACAAAATACTTGAGACCGAGTACTTTATAAAGAAAAGGTTTATTGAGCTCCCAGCAAGTGCAAGGGGTGGGGAGGTGTCCAGTGCCACGGCAATGCCCAGCAACTTGGGAGGCTGAGGAGGAGAATGCCAAGTTCAAGCCCAGTCTAAGCGACTTGGTGAGGCCCTGTCTCAAAATGAAAAATAAAGAACAAGGGCTGGGGGTGTAGCTTGGTGGCACAACGTCCCCAAAAAGATCCACAGAAGAATGTAGTAGTTGGAGGCCTAGATGAGCAGAGGGGAAGAATGGATAGAACTAATGTCTGAAGAGTAATGGCTAAAAATTTCCCCAGACTGTCCAAATACTGCAGGCACAGATCCAAGAGACTTTATGGTAAGTAGAGTAAGTTTGACCCTGATTTAAATAAAATCCTTGGTTAAATAGTAATAAAAATTTGAAAACCAAAGGCAGAAATCAATCTTAAAAGATTTCGAAACCACAGAAAATCTTAAAAACACATTACGCCAGAGGAGAAGGCCACACTATGTTTGAAGGCACAGGAACCACAGCTCACAGAAGAGGTAAGGGCCAGGAGATGGTGGAAGCGCCCCTGTGCTGGGTTGTGACACGTGACTAACCTAGTCAGGGTCACCCCAGGTGAACTAGGCTGCACCAAGTAAACACACAGAGACAGAGAAATACCTTTTTCTCTGGTTCTGTGTCGGCTCCTCCAACCCAGCTCCCACACGAGGCAAGGCAGGCAAGAGAGAGCGTGCTCCTCGAACCCGGGTGTTATTGGGGGAGGCTGTTCCATGGAATATTCTACCCCCAAAGGGCAAAGGGCTAGGACTACAAACGAACAGGTGAGTGGACTCAACCCAGCAGGTGTCATCTACTCCTGGAGCCACACTGTGTTATCCGAGCTGGGGTAACGCCCAAGTTACTGTGACCCGGCCCGGCTGTGCCAGAGGAAGGCAGTGACTGTTCAGAACCCCGAGCGTCAGGACTTACAGGCGTCTGCATCCAGGGCAGCTCCGACAGTCCTGGCCTTTACCCTGCAGCTGCTGGGAGTCTTCAGATGGGGTCTTTAGGTAAAGTGGAAGCATTTTCAGAGAAGCAGAGCTGAGCGCTCCTGAGTGGCAGCTCCATTTCTGAGTGGAGACAGGAGTGTGGCCTCAGCTGGAAGCACAGTTGCAGAGGAAGGTAGGGCACGTGGGTCGGGGACATGTCCTCATAGAGCAGGGTCGGCTCTGGGAGTACCAGGCTGGTCAATTCAAAAACAGTTGGTGTGATTCACCTGCTAGAACACATGGGCCAACGCCAGGGCTGTCCCAGCACACCCAGAAAAGCCCCACTCAGGGATGCTGGGAAACGGGCAGAGCAGGAATTGGCAGGGTAACTTGGACCTGTAAGAGGGGCCTGCAGAACCCGAAGCTCGTTGCACTCTGCTGGGCAAACGTCGTCTCCTGAGCTTGGGGATAGGGCACCTAGTTCTGTCCCCTCCATTGGCATTGTGTGGACCTGTGCAGTGTGGTGGGCATGAAGAGACAGGTGGGAGAACCAGGCAGAGCGGGGCAGGCTGCTTCCGAGGACCCGCCGGGACTTGGAACTGGTGAGAGTTGAGATGCTAGCTCAGCATCTGGGAAGACAGAAATCACATTGAAAACGTGATGGTACTTCAGTCATTCTTCACAGTTAGTGCCCATAGCCCCAGCTAGTGGAGGGGCTGAGGTGGGAAGGACCATTGAGCCCAGGAGCTCAGGATGGGCCGGGCACATGGCAGACACCATCTCGAAGGAGAAGAGAAAGCAACACCAACTCAGTAGCATCGAGGGTGGGGAGAAGCCTGTGAAGAGCTGCCTGAGGCCACTGTGGAAACTGCATCGTTGCTGAGAGAGATGGTGGAAGGGCCTGAGACGGGAGGGCAACACCAGGCGGACAGAGGTGCTGGCTTTTAGTAGACGGTCTGCAGCTCCCCATCCAGAGGGAGACTCCATGGCTTGAGAGCGCATGCTGTGTATGTGGTCATACAGACCCTGACGTGTGCCTGGGAACAGAGCAGACCAAAGCAGGGAGCCAGTCCTGCCTAAGAACACAGCGCAGGATTCCCACCAGCAGACATGAGGACCTGGTGTGAAGCCCCTGCGGCATGTGCAGGTGGATACAGACCCTCACACACATGCTGGTCAGAGTTCGTGGCCTGCCTAGGTGGACTGCCTATGGACACGTGGGTGTTTGATCTAGAGAAAAGGACCCTTTGCAGACTTGAGCTCACCTGTGCACAGAGATGTTTCTGGCAGGGCACAGCCCCATGCAAGAGCCAGGCAGGAGCATTCCTCCGACATCCGGAGCAGGCCCTTCACCCCGCTTTGAGGGCAGGATGTTCTTCCACAATGCAGAAGCACTAACTCAAGAATGAGAGTGGCAGACTTGACTTGGTTAAGATGAATATGACATTGAGAGAGAGGGCATTTGCACAACACATCTGAGAGGACTTATGTCCACGCTATGTAAAGACCTCTTCCAAATCAAGAAAAAGGCAGCCTTAGGTACATCCCCTAAAGAGGATTTCCAAATGACAGATAAGCATGTGAATGTACACTCAACACACTACTCAGCAGAAAAATGGAAAGCAAACCATAACAGTGTATTGTTACACACAAACTCTCATCCACCAAAGCAAGAGTGTAATAAGCATACCTGAGAGGGCCTGGTGTTGGCAGGCCCGTGGGGCAGCTGGAGCTCTGTGCACTGCTGGTGACTGTGGATTGTTTGTTCCTGCTCAGGAACATAGAATGTCTGTGAAGTCCAGCATTTTCCTCCCTGTGATCTTGTAGTTCTACCCAAAGGAGGTGCATATGTGTGTTCCCTGAAAGGCACGTGTAAGAACACTCATAGCAACACCCCTGCAGGACCCCGAACCTGGTGCCCAGAGGAGACGAGGGGTCTGTGCTGGGCTCACACAGGAGGAGACTCACGTGCTGTGGAGTTAAGGTCTGGCCAGAGGAATGGCTGGCACCAAGCACCAGGGGCCTGGGTAGCCGTCACGAGGAGGATGTCTTGGTGCCGGCTGAGCCCTGGCTGGGCAGTGTCTCCCTCAGGTGTTTCTGGACTGGACACTTGGCACGTGTGCCCTGGACTGCAGATTCACTGCTTGATGGCAATTTCTGTTAATGAGGAAGGAATGGGCAGCAGCACTTCTGAGAAATTGTGGAGGCTTAGATTATTTCCAGGAATTTTGCAAACCATAAATAGTGAGATGACATGTGACCCTGTTCAAGCAGGGGTGTTGCCAGGTTGGTGCTGTGGACTTGGGGCACCTGAGCAGCGAGCTTCCTGTGGGGAGCCACTCAGCCTGGCTGGAGTGGGCCACCTCAGCCTGGTCGGATGTGGGCTCTAACTGGGTCAGTTCCAGTGAGCAGAGCTGAGACTGTTGAGGGTGGGGGGCAAGCCACAGTGGAGGGTCATCTTTCTTGAGACCATGGGCCTGCTCGGCCTTGCTGTCTGCCCGAACATGGTCCCCAGGCCAGATGGTCAAAACGCTTCGTTTCCATGCTTGCAGGAGTCCCTTGGCTTCCGTCTGAGGTCTGGCACCAGGCAGAGTTGCTGTGTCTTGCTGCCCTGGCCCCCCTTTTGTTTAATATGGGATTGGGGGCAGGATTGCTACAGTTTTGATAGCCTCCAGAGACTTCCATTTGGAGGAACTGCTGACCAGTTGTGGGGGCCCTTCCCACAGGAGCGGCATGTGCAGGGTCTCCTTCCCTCTGTGACTGGAGGATTGGAGGATTGAGAAAGAGCCTCATTTCCCAGAAACTAAGCCCTGGATGCTGCCCTGGGTCTGCACCATCATGCTCCTTTTCCCCAAGGGAGGGTAGGCAGGGCCCCTACAAGCATCATCGTCCCCAAACAAATGCCCCTTGAGCTTGGTCTCCTTCGTGAGAAACTGTGTAGTCCCTTTTCCAGTGGCACTTTGTAGCACCTCCTCCTGCCCAGCATGGGTTGGCCCCGGGCCTGGAGGCGAGTGGGGCCACCGTTGTTGGTCTCTGAGCTGGAGTCACTGCAGTGGCCTGTGTGCTCTATACCCCCAGCACCTGCTCCCAAACCCCTAATCCATTTTCGGCTGGCTTTGAGCTACAGACCCAAATCGGGCCTCTGTGGGCAGCATAGAGGAGCTTTGCCAGACTTGCAGGTGTGCTGAGCAGTCCGCCCAGCCCCTCCCTGTCCTGTGTCCTGTCCTGTGTCGTGCTGGGAGGCTTGGCGCCGAGCTCTGCCCCACCACAGCCCTCCACATCTCCTAGCGCCACCTCCTTCACGCAGTGGGGCAGCCAGCCAAGGCACCATTCCTGGTGGCCTGCGGGGGTGGCCCATACCCCACTCTGTTCTCAGCTTGTGGGGGCTTTCCCTGAAACCCAGACTTGGAAAACCAAATATCCCGAGAGGCCCGGGGCACCCAGTGTGTCTGAGGCGGTCATGTGGCCTGCTTCCTAGAGCTTTGCCAAGGAAGTGGGCGTTCCCTTCCAGCCCTTCCGGGCCAGGTCGCCGTGGAGGGCTGGAGGTGTGCTGGGTGCGCCTCTGGAGTCCTCTGTGTGCTGGGAGCTTTTGGAAGTGTTGAGTGGGCCAGGCCCCAGCTGGGCTCTGCTTTAGGGCCTGTTGCTCCAGGGGCCTGAGTGGCTAACGTCCCTGACACGGCACCAGGAATGGCACGGGTCTTCCTTGTCTCCCAAGGAGAGTCAGAAGTGTCACCTCCTGGTCCTGGCCTTTCCTGTGCTCCGGCCCTTGCTCATGGGTCTTTTCTCTCAAGGTGCTTCTGGGTGCAGTTCTGTCGGCTTTGTGTCCTAGAAGTGGAGACCAGGGCTCAGAGAAGTGAGGCCCTTGCCCAGGCTGGCAGAGCCAAGAGGCCTCCTGTTAGTCAGGAGACTCCGATGTCCGTGGATCCCTATGGGCATGAGTCTTGTGCTCGGCAGGCAGGATGGCCACACGGCCAGTGCCTGGTGAGCACAGATTGTGGGCTGGTGGGGTGGGGGAGCGTGGTTGTTCCCACTGGACAAATGGGAGCCCCAGGGCCCAGACAATGTCTGTGACTTGCTGGACCTCACAGTAGGTGCCAGTGCCACACAGGTCGTGGGCCAGGGTTTTCTGAGAGCACCCTGGAAGCTCTTGAGGGGGCTGTGGCCGCAGGAGGAGGCGCGGCGCAGGCTCTGGCGCAGGGCCAGCACCCCTCCCGCACCCGCTGCCAGGCACTGCTCACTTCCTCCCACCCACACGGGAAGGGGAGGCGATAATTATTGCCCTGGACGAGTAGCGCTTGTCGACAGATTTTTTTTATCTTTTATTTTATATTCATCTATCTGCGTATTTATTTATTTAAAGGCCTCTGCTGACTCCCCCGTGTCGGTGTGGCGCATGGGAAGGAGGACAGGCCAGGTGCTCCACCCCACCCCACTCTTCAGGAGAGTCACCACACTCACCTGTGGGTTGTGAGGAGGTGGGAGAAAGAGTGCCTTGGCCTTCCGAAGGCCTGGGGTGGCCATTGTCCTTCCTGCAGCTCTGTCATTTCCAGAGGCCTTAGGCGCTGGTGCAGGGGCCACCCTGATGCCCAGCCCTGGTCCAGCTGCACGAGTGCACAGTGGTCAGAGACCTGCCAGGGGCTCCTCCCCAGGGCGCGCTGGGCCCTACCCCATCCCCCCAGAAGAGTGCCAGGAGAAGACACAGGGCAGGGTGGAACTCCCTTCACACTGGGTTCTGGGGCCTGTCTTCTAGCCCTGAGCCGTGGTCCTGTCCCCACCTGCTGACAGGGGCCCTCCTCCATGGCTCAGCACACTGGGCATCCCGCAGGTGGCCATAGCAGTCCTTCCTACTGTGTCTTCTAGACCTCAGACACTGCTCTCAGAGAAGTGTTGCTGGGGAGGCCAGAGGCCAGAGGGGTACAGTAGTGACTGCTACACAGGAGGTGCAGGTCACCATGTAACTTCCATGGAGTCCAATAGCTACTCCCCCTGGTGTGAGCTGACCAGAACCTGCGTGTGACCACCTTGACCTTCAGCATGGTGGTCTTTGTTTCAGACAGATATCAGAATCCTACAGGGTCACAGAACGTGAGTGAGCGTGGCTTTGCAGGCGACAGAGGGGAGGGTACTAGAGCCTGTCACAGTGGAAGTGGGGGAGGCAGGTCCAGGCATGGATTCGCCAGCTGCCGACACTCCTGGAGAGCCCAGCAAGAGTTCTGGGCTGGGATTGCAGCCCTGCCATGTGTTGTCCCTGTGTCCTATGCTGGTTGGTGTCTGAAGAGCTGCCTTTGGCAGGACAGTGCATGCTCCGAGTGGGTCCATCCCAGGGGAAATGAGGAGGAGGCAGAGGCCCACCCCCAGTCATTTCCACACTGGCTACCCTATGTCCTGTCCCAGGACAACAGCCAGGGACAGGGACCAGCCATTGTTCAGGGCCAGGTCCCAGAGAAGCTGGCCAACACTCTGCCCACACTGTTGCCCTTGGGCCCTGCAGCAAAGGCAGAAGCACCATGCTGGCTAGGCTTGTCAGAAGGGGACCTTTCCCAGGGTGGGAGAGGACTTTGTGCCCTCCACAGAAGCTCAGGGAGACCAAGTCCAAGTCCTTGGGGACAGAGGGGCTGGACTCTGTAGCTGGGGAACTCTTTCTCATCCTGATCAGTGCAGAGGCTCAGATGGAGGCCTGGCGACTGCCCTTCCCACCCCTCTCCCACGGAAAGCCCGGAAGTGTTCCTAGATTGTTCCAGCAGAGAAAATGTGGTTAGTTGAAGGGAAAAGCACCATTTTCTTGATTTCAAAATTTGGTGGATTAAAGAAATCAATAGAGAATAAAGGCAAGTTGAGAAAACCCCTGAAGCCCTCCCCCTGGTCCCTCAGCTGGGGTCCTGGGGTGGTTGCTGCTTGCCCTTGGTTTTTGTGCCCTATTTGTGTGGTGTCCTGGCAATTCCTCTCTGAGCCTCAGTCTTCAGTGGCCCTGTCCTGCAGCTGGACACTGGGTCTGCATGGGCTCCACAGCCCCAGACAAGAGGGTGGACTTAGTGTTCGTGTGCACAGGGCATATTTTCTCTGGCCACGATGGTGGTGGCCCCAGAAGCTGGGAAGTCACAGTGTTTTGTGTCCTTGGGTTTGGGACTCTGTCCCAAGCCCTGCATCTGGGCCTGGGATGCGGCCCTCCTGGCTGTGGTGTGGCTGTGGAGTGGGGCCTCGCGGAGACTCCCTCAGTCCTGGCCCTGGCTCCGTCAGAGAGTCTGACTCCAGGGGCTCTGGGGTCGTGGAGCCGAGGCCTGCTGCCTGCAGCCCCTTCTGGTCTTGAGCTGAGGCAGCCTACAGGGGCCAGGGGCTGTGGGGAGGAGCCCAGGTCCTGGGCATGGGGTAAGCAAGAGTCCGTGAGTGACAACAGGGACTGTGTCTGTCATCAGCAGAGTCCCCAGTCCCCCTTTGTGGAGCTGGCTGATGATGAGAAGATCTTTAACGGCGGTGAGCACACGTGGCAGGGCCAGGAGCAGGCTCTGCTTCCCGACGTCACCGAGGAGGACTTGGAGGCCATCCGGCTGCGAGAGGAAGCCATCCTGCAGGTGGAGGTGGGTCTCTGCGAGGGTAGTGTGGGTGTCCAGGCTCACCCCAGGTTCCCTGCCCACAGAGGTGGCTGGGACTGCAGTCCCTGGTAGCCTGGGTGGGAGGTGGGGCCAGAGTCCAGACAGCCCAGCCCACTTCCTCCTCCTGGCCTTGGTAGAGAGCCAGCCCTACCCTGGGGCTGTGAATGCACCACCCACTGCTTGCTGGCCTGCCCACTCAGGCTTCCAGGAGGTCACTAGCACTGTGGAAGGAACCTTGCTGCCTGGGGCTCCCAATGGCAGATTTTGAGAGCTCTAGCCCCCTGTCCAGAATAGCCTATGACTGAGGATGCTGCCCCAGGTGGCAGGGGAGCCCAGGGCCCACGAGGGGTGGGGCAGCTGCTGCTTGCCCTCGGTTTTTGAAGACCAAGGACTCTTGGCTGGCCTACTCGATGCTGAAGTGTGTGCAGAATGCAGCTTGGCAGGCTGTGGCTCCGCTGGGCCTAGGTCTGTGCCCAGTGTGCTCTTCTCCCTCTCCCGGGACCACCTTGTCTGCAAGGGCTCTGGGGCCTGCAGCTCCCAGGGGCTGAGCTTCTGAAGCTCAAGACCCCTGAGAGCAGGTGGTAGAACAGGGACCTGGGCGAGTTAGTAAGCCAAGTCACTGGCCCAGGCCTGTCTCCGCCTCTGTTTCCCTGACGGTTAGCAGGGCTTTCTCTCTCCTTCCAGAGACACCCCAAGTGGCCCTGGCTTGTTCCCCTTTCTTCTTGGGCCCTCACTTCAGGGCTATTCCTCCCTGCCTCTGCTGCACCCTACTCCCCAGGCTGGTGGAGGAGAGCTATGTCCCAGGACCTCTGCTGAATGTGTTCCTGCCTGCAGAAGCCGTCCCCCACTCCAGCTTCTCAGAGAGGGTCGCTGCCTGCCCCAGCCTGGCCCTGGTGGGAGATAGCTGGGCTTATCTCTGGCTAGATGGAGATGTCCAGAGAACACTGAACATCCGCAGGGGTTTTGTCTCTGCTGGAACCGCAAGGGCCTCTTACCCTGGAGAAGCTAAGATAGGGATGCGGGATCCCAGAAAGTCTGGGAGGGGTGTGGGCCTGCCCCCGGCAGCTCTAAAACCCCACACCTATCCGAGGACAGCCCTTGGGAACCACTGGCTTAGCTTGTCCCTTGAGCAGAGTGGTCTCAGAAGGAGAGGGAGCAGGGAGACACCTCCAGCTGCTGAGTCCAGGGAGCAGAGCCGGAAGGAGCACATGTGTTGCCACAGGTTCCACGGCCCCACATGGAGACCCCTGGGGTGTGGAGCCATACCAGGCAGCTGAAGCTGAGCTCAGGGCAGGGTGGCCCTGGGCAGTGGGCCTCCTGGACCTGACAACAGAGGCGAAGAGGCGGGTCGTGGGAGCTGCTGTTGCCCTTTCACTGGGAGGCCTCATCCCAAGCCTGCAGGTCCTGCTCCCAGAGCCCGAGCAGAGGCCTAAGGGCCACCTGGGACCTATGTGACCTTTTTGATTGCTCTGGGTGGACAGTGACAGTCAAGTGGCTCATGCCACTGAGGTAACCCCAGGGTCGGGTTCAAAATCAGAGGCCTTGGCGGCCCATGTGCCAGGCCCTTCTCTGTGGGAGGGGATGTGCTTTCTGGTTTTGTAGGGTGTGTGCAGAATGGGGCTTTCCCAGGGGTGACGGGCCCAGCTGAGAGGTGGAGGGACCCAGCCTAGGGCTCTGAGCTGGGGCTCTGGACTGTTCTAGAACAATGGTTAATGCAGGATTAATAGGAGGGTCTGGGCCTGTGTGCAGACCAGAGGCCCTCGCGGGTGGCTGGGGCTGGTATGAGCCCATTGCCTCTCTCAGCTCAACAGCGAGCTGGGGCTCAGCACAGACCTCGCCTTTCAGCCTCAGTTTCCTTGGCAATGCCTAGGAGCCTGGGCCAGCACACAGCTAGTCCCAAGTGCCGGGCAGAAGGGCAGTGGGTGGCATGTGTCATGCGGACCACGGTCACTCACAGAGAGCACAACACCTGTTGTCATTAGCCTTTGAAAAACCTTCCCCCGGGTTCCAGTGGGTCCTGTGACCGCAGCTTGCTGGGATCAGGGAGGGTGGGAGCCAGCTAGCCTCTAGGGAGTAATGTGACTGTAGCAGATGGCCCACACCTTGAGGGCCCCATGGGCCAGTTGCTCTGGAGTTATGGCAAAGCAAGGCCTGTGGGCGCAGGGGCGTGCCTGGGAGCAGCCTCAGGAGGGCAGAGTGGTGCCTTCCTCTCCCTGCACAGCGTACTTCCACTGGAGTTGGGACTCCCCCTGCTCACATCCCCTGGGGGTTTTGGAACATTTTGGAATCACTGGGTGAGACTTGAGTCCAGGAGCCCCTTTGTGGTCTTCCCTCCAGAACTGGCCTTTTTGGGTAAACATGGGGGTGTGGATGGGGAGACTGAGGCTAGGGTGGATGACTGATGTCGCAGCAGTGAGTTACTGTGTCAGATACCCTCATGCCACCACCTTGCTTTAAGGTAAGTCCTCGAGGGCAGGCCACTAAGGGATGCCTGAACCCCAAGTCCCACCTCTAGAGATCTGAAGGTCGTCATGCAAATGCAAAGCCCCTCGGGGATGTGTGAGGGTTCTGGGTGAGTGGTTGATGAGAAGGCCTGGTTTGGGCCTGGCGCCGGGCACTGTGAGGGGGTGTGCAGAGCTGTCTGTGCTGGGAGCCCCCTTTCAGGCAATTGGAGGCCCACCTTTTATCCTTCCTCTCGTCCTCCTCCCCAGAATCGTCCTGCAGGGCAAGTTGGATGACCTGGCTTGGCGTGTATGCCTGGCCTCAGGCTAGATCCTCCCAGGAAGCCAGGGAGCCTCTTTGTTTTCATTTGTTTGTTTAATAGTATTTAACTTTAAAAAAAAGTTTATATTTAAAGAAAAGCTGCAAAATAGCACAGAAAGGACCTGGACTTAGCTTTTTCTTAGTGTTGTACTGTAGTATAGCTATCAAAACCAGCCGGTTAGCGTTGCCACCGTGGTCTAGCTACTCTCCAGACTGGCTCCAGGTCCCCTGGTTCTCCCACTTAGGGTTGTCTCCTGCTCCAGGACCCAGTCCAGGGGTTCCTGTTACATTGACTTGTCCCGTCTCTGGTCTCCTCCAGTCCATGACAGTTCCTGGGTCTGTCCTTCGTGACTGACGCTCTTGATGGTGCTGATGAGTAGTGTCGTAGGCTGTCCCTCTTGGAGACGACACATTCTTTGCAAGAGCCTTTCTCTCCTTGTACAACAGTGGACTTAAGAAAAACATTAAAACAGAGCTGGACTCAGGCAGAGTCCACCCAGTGCAGGAAGAGACTCAGACCCAGGCAAGAGCCTGCCGCACCTGGGTGTTCACAGCCTGCTCACCTGCTTGGCCTTCGAGCTGTGCCAGGCCTTCTCCTTGTGACTGAGGCCTCTTCTAAACAGGCCCCTGTCCAGCTGGTAAGCAGGAGTAGGCTAGGGCACCACGTGTCCACCCTGCATGCAGCTCCTTGAGAGAGAGGGTCATCCACTTCCCATGATGGAGGCTACGAGGTGGACCCAGTGTGACCCCTGACCTGGAGGCCTGTCTCTGAAGGAACCTCTACCCCAGGCTGTCTGCCTTTTCCTGGGCAAGGCCTAGGCACCTGGTGTTGTGCCAGGCATGCCCAGGGCCCTGTACCACTCCCACTGCTTGCCTGTCTCTGGTCTCCTACTCTAGGGTGCCTCTCTGGATTTGGTCCCAGGAGGGAGCTCCGCCCTCCCAGGACCTAGGGTGTTGGTGCTGTCAGCAGCTGAACTGTGAAGATGGAGAAGCTGTCCATCTCATTATCAAGAGCATGAGCTTTAATTGTGTTGGAGCAGCACGAGGCCAGGTGTGGATGAAGAGGAAGCAAGATCGATGGACCATGGCCAGAGGTGTCTGAGTACCCAATTAGGTCACGTCCAGGATTTGCTGTCCCTCTCCAGGGCGGCAGCCTTGTCCCCAGGGTTGTCTTCTGCCCTGGCATTCTGGATTCTGTCTGTCTACCCAGGCCTGTCCAAGAGCTCCACAGCTGAGGGACTGTGTGCATGCTGCTGACCAGCCCACCTCTTTTTGCTCAGCCAGAAGGGAGTTTGTGCCCAGGGTGGCCATCTCCATCCTCTGAGGCCTAGCCTGAAGACCCCAAGAGGAGGTGGGGGGCCTGCAGCCACACAGTAAGGCCCCTGACAAGTGGTGGCAAATCAAGACCCAGACATCCTCATGCCACTCCTACCTTGTCCTTCTCTGAGTCCTGGCTTCCTAGTTGGGCTGGATGAGACCGTGGATACAACGGGCTGTGAGGCGTTCTGCAAATGGACATCCCTGTGGCAGGGATGAATGGCACTTGGGAACCTCTCTGTTGTCCCAGTTGCTGATGGTGAACCCTGGTTGGTCCCTGAAGCACTGCCCTTCTCAGCCCTGGTGGGGCTCCCAGCACCCGGCTCTTGTGTCTCCTTCCTGTCGGGCCTTGCCTCGTCTCTGGCTCTCTGGCCATCCCCTCAGTTCTCTGAGAACCTGTGTAGCTCTCAGTCCTGTCTGGTCCCTGGAGTCATTCAGTCCTCCCTCCTGTCCCCTCCTGTGGCTTCTCTGGGTGGGCGGCCAGAGAATGGTGGGCCCTGAATGACCTTTCCTTGTTTGGCCAAGATGTGATAGGGTGGCTGTCACTGCAAAGGAAACCCAGTGCCAGGACTCAGCCAACATGCGCATTCCTTGCCCTTTAGTCCAGCCTCCCACCTGCTGAGGAGCCCCATGGAACGGAGTTGTGCTAAAACTCAGTGGCATGAAAAAGCCACCATGGAGTTCAACATCAGGATGTAGACACAGCTCAGTGAGGCTGGGTAGTATCTACTCTGCTGTCTAGAGCCTCCAGTGGGGAGACTTGAGTGGCCAAGGGTGACTTGGACAGCTGGAGGTTGAAGACTCTTCCACTCTGCCTCTGATAACGTGGGCTGGGATGTCTCAGGCCAGGCTCAGCTGCACTGTTCATTGGATTGTCTCCATCTGGCCACTTTGCACAGCTTGGGCTTTCCCACAACATGGCCGCCCCACGTGCTCGGATTTCTCGTGTGGCTCTTCAGTTCTTCTTGTGTGTGTTGCAGTCATGGAAGGTACACAGTGTCACTTCCCTTGGTGCTTTGTAGTTAAGTGATCAAAACCTGCCTGGTTCAAGGAGAGGGACCTGGGTCCCACCACCAGTGACAGAAGCATCCAGGGATCCAAGGCCATGGTTTAAGCCCCCCAAGGACCTTAGAATAATCTGGTCCCTGAGCTGGTTACAGTGGTCAAAATTGCTTGCCTCGAAGTTTAGGGATGAAATCTGGTTACTGTGCTTGTAGGCTCAGTGAGTCAGGATTGCAGCAGGGCCAAGCCACAGCTTCTCTGCACCTTGAAGCCTTGGGGTAAGGCTTGAGCCCATGGCAACTGGTTCTAGCCCCTCCAGCATCCTGGCCCTGCTGCCTGTTGGTGGAGGTTGACCTGGGGTCTTGGCAGGACTCTATTCCAGTCTCCTCTAGTGTCGTGTTTTGGGATCACATCTTGACCAGGAGCCAGCCCTGTTTTGTTTTCTGGCCTTGCAGATTGTGCAGCATCTCTGCCAGGTTCTGTCTGTCCAGACCAGGAGATGGACCATCACCCCCAGTTGTCAAGCCATGCCGGTGTCACTTTGCAGGACGAGTGAGTGGGTGGTTCGTATCGCTGTCTCTAGGAGATGCAGCCCTCTGTGCTTGTCCCCCAGCAGCCTGGCCTCCTCCTGGCCCCGGGACCTGCTGGACCTGCTTCCACCCTTTGCACTTGACCCTTGGCCTGAAGCCTTGCTCCGTACACTGGAGCAGCTCCCTTCACCGGTGGGCTCAGACTAGAGTGCTGCCCGCCTTCGAAGCCCACCCTCTGGAGCTCTGTGGGACGCTCTTTGATTGCCTGGGTGCTATTTACTGCCTTTTGTTGGAGCATAAGCCCCATGGAGTCTGCAGTTGGCTCTTTCTGGTTATTGTTTTCCTGGCATGGCAGAGGATCCTAACACCAGGGGTGCCCAGTGACCATTTGTGAGGAAACATGCAGGTGGGTGGAGGTCTGAGGGCCAGGTAGGTAGGTGAGAGGGTCTGTGGGAACTCTGGGAGTGGGTGCTGCTGCTGCTGTGGGCACAACTTGGGCCCACACAAGACCCCTGGGGGTGGGTGTGCAGGGGCTGAGGTTAGCAAAGGAGGAGCAGAGGCTCAGGGGTCACAGCTCATGTGTGGACGAGCTCACGGGACTCGCGGCCAGTTGGCCTGGCTTCAGAACAGGGCTGTGCCGCTGCAATGCTCTCACAGCTGCCTCGTGGTTAGCCCCATTTCAGAGGAGGAAAGAGCCAGCCCACGAGGCCAGCCACCCCTATGATGTGACTTGACCCCTGGCCACAGGTGCTGCACCAGTCTGCAGGATAGCAGACTCTGACTTGTCCCTGGGCCATGAGGTTGAAGAGATGGACACGTGGCCCTGGGCCACTGCCCATCTGTTACAGCCCTGTGGCACTGTCCAGCTCCCTGGCCTCTGCCCAGCCTACTCTGCCTACTGGCCAGATGCTGCATGTGCTGCGTCCCCTCACCTTGCCCATCTCACCTGCTGGAGCGTCCTAGCTGTCCTGTCACCCAGCTCAGGTGCAGGCGCTGAGCATACCAGCTGCATGTATGGCTACCTGGCAGGCCCAGGAGGGCGGAGGGCCAGATGAGGAGGCTGCCTAGAGCCCCAGCCGCCCTCCCTGCACTGGGCGCACACAGCTGGTGGCAGGGGTGTGATTGGTGTGGCTACTGTCAGCTATGGGTAGGTGAATAAAATAAGTAAACAGAATTTGGCTATTCCGTTAATTGCAATTGTAGGTAGATGGTGCCAGGAGAGAGTGTGTGATTGAGACAAGTGCAGTGGTGTTTTCTTGTCCATAAAAGCAGAGGAAACATACCACACGTGTGTGCATGAGCACACACACACGCCGAGGTTTTATTATGTCCGTGTGAGGTGGCTCTGTGGTAGCAGTGAGGGGAGATTCTGTGGGAGCACTCAGGAGTTCTGGGTGTAGAGGAATCAGAAAACGACTGCACGATTCCAGCCTTTACCAAGTGCTGGTGTCGGCCAGTTTCCCACGGCCTCCTGCCTCCGGCTGCCCGTGCCCACCTGTGCAGCTACAGTGCCTGGCCTCTAATGCTGCTCTGGGCCTGCTTGATGCCCCAGAGGGCTCCCTCCTGGGCAGCCCCTGATCCAGGTGGGAGAGTGTTAGGGCTTGCAGGTCCCTTGTCCTTAGGCCCAGGATTGACCTGTGTCACTCCAGACCACAAGGCAGACTTCTGCCTGGGAATGGCTCCCACCCTGTCTCCAGGTGTATGTGGGGGTTGGGCCTCACTGGGATCTGCCCAGTGCCCAGCGCCCATGTGGTGATGGCAACCAGAGGGATCCCTTCTGGGCCAGCTGCCCACCTCAGATCGCCCTGGCACCATGGGCCCACTATAGACGCACGGTCTAGGTCCCACCTGCCTGGTTCTGCTATCACTGCAGGTCCATTTGGGGCCCCTCATCCCTCTGTCTCGCACATGGCATTGGGTGCTGGAGGGGGAGGCGTAGCTGGGAAGCCATGCCTTATTCCTGAAGAAGGGGATGAAAGCAAATGCTCACCTTCCTGAGGGAGCTCCTGCAGAGGGCCTGGGGCCTCGGGGCACCCAGGGCCACAGGGGCTGTCTTCAGGGCACAGGTGCCCATTCCTGATCGTCCTGGAGGCCAGACGGGGCTCCTCCGCGAGCTCGTGTGGCTGGGTCCACCTGTGCTCTGACAGCACCAGGAGATCCCCACAGCCACGCTGCTGTCCTGGCCTCCTGGAGGTGGCCTGGGTTGTGGGGACAAGGGACAAGGAGGGGTCTGTGGCCTCAGGCTCACCATGCGGTGCCCTGGCTGCTCTGCTGGCCCCAGGGCAGGGCGTTTCCAAGGCAGCCTTTTGTCCAAGATGGTTGGTGTGCAGTGATCAGGGAGCCCCACGGAAGGAGAGATGACGGGTCTGAGCAGTGTAGCAGGCTTTCTGTGTCCCATAGAAAGGGCGGGGACGTGGGACTGGCCTTGCTCCTGCACCGCCTCCGCCCTGCCTGCTGAGCAGCATGGTGAGGAGAAGGGAGCCCGGGAGGAAGGGGCTCTTCCTGTGAAAGCTCGCGTGGGACTCCAGGCCGGCCAGTAGAACATCTGGTGTGGCCCTGACGGCAGGGGTCAGAGCCCTTGCTGGGGGCAGTCTTAGTCACTCTCCTGGAAGCCACTGCCTTCTTGCAGTCTGTGTGTGTCCCCCGCACCAGCCCTGGGTGTCTGTGTGTGTCCCCGCACTACTGTGGAACAAATTAACTTCCCATGTGTCCAAGCTCATGCCAGTGGACAGTTGTCACTGTTCCCATGTCCTTTTCTGCTGAGTTCAGCAGGAATAGACTGAGTCCTTTGCTGTGCCTGTTCTCTGTCCTCTGTGACAGAGCTTGCTGGGGCCCTGACAAGTGTTGCGGGTGTGGTTAGTTGGGCCCGTGGGGACCTGGCTGGGGCACCCACAGCCCATGATGGACAGAGATGGCCAGGCAGTGGCAGCCAACATGCAGCCAGCATTAGCCACAGCTGAGGGCACCCCAGGCTGTGCAAGGCCTGCAGCAGCCACAGCACACCCACTGTAAACTGGACAGCAGCCTCAGCCACCCACCTCCAGTGAGCTCTCCAAGACCCAGAACGAAAGCCGTGGTGCCCTGTTGGTGCGTCAGGGGTGGGACCTGGGGAAACCCAAGCTCGTCCCCCCCGCTGTAGGAGTTGATGCTCCCAGGCAGAGAACAGCTAGTGCAGTGACCCTGTGGAGCTGTGAGGAGAAACAGGCTGTGCTGTGGGAAGGACAGCTGCTCTGCTTCACCTGCCAGCAGCCTGGGACTCCTGGGCCACGGGGTCCCTAGGCCTGTGGTCCTGCCGTTGATTCTCCTCCCTGCCCCCTGATTTTCTCCATGTCCTCTCACCAAGGCTGGGGTCTATAGGCTGGGCAGGGGCTCTGAGCCATACCTCCTGCAGGACACCCCAGCACCCTCTGCTGCTCCTGCTCGTGGAAACAACCGCTCATGCGTGCACATGTTAAGCCTGTCCATTCTGGCCCCTGCACCGTGGGAAGTCCTGGGCACCGCCACCTCCCTGTGGTGTGACTGATGTGTAGGTAGTGACTGGGCTTGGGTTGGCCGTGGGTTTGGGTGCTGGCTCTAGCCTTTCCTAGCTGTGTGTCCTATGTAAGGTGCCCTCTGTGCGACAGCTTGCTCCTCTGCCCTGTCTGTGGAGTAGATATTAGTGAGTGAACTGCCTGCTGGGGAGATGCATGACTTGCAGCCTGTGGAGCCCATAGGAAGGCCTTAGGTGTCTGCCACCCAATGTAGCCAAGGCCGGGCTTGGGGCGCGGGCCTTGGCATGGGCAGTGACCAGAGCCAGGCTTGGTGCTTGGCAGGGTCAGCGCCTGCTCTTTGAAAGAGCTGTGTCAGTAACCTGGAAGTCTGCGGAGGTGGGATCAGTCTGCGGCCCGGCTGAACAGGAGCCCTTAGCTTGACATTGACATCTCCATCCTAGGCTGCACTCACAGCCAGGAACCCCATTTCCAGAGCATGTGGTTGTAAGGAGAAGCCTAGACACTGGCTGGGTCTGGGGCTAGCCAGCACCATCCTCCTGACGGCTGCTGGACCCTCTGGGTGCCACAGACACTAGCTGAGCCGAGAGCCCAGCCCCGTGCTCCTCAGCACCCTCCGGGCCGTGGCCATTCCCACAGAGCAGCCACACACCCTGCTCCATATTTAAGCCCAGTAATTGAATTGCAATTGATAGTACATGTCGGTTTAAGATCATGCTAATTGCTTCATTTCCCAGAACACTCCTAAAAAGAAAATGAATTTCCCTGTAATATTTTCAGTGGGGTGAAATGACCCTTGTGGAAATCAATCCTGGCTCTAGAATAAGCTGCAGAGTGAGTGGGCGTGCTGGGGCGGGGCTGTGGCACCCCTCCTGCAGCCTCAGCAGGCATGAGGAGCTTTCCCGGCCTGAGAGTAAACCCAGCCTCATGCCAGGCACTGTGTGAGGCTTAGCAGGGCTGTGCCTGATAGGCTCTGTGAGCTGGCCTGGCTCGGAGGAGACTGGTCTCCCAGGGTCTCAGCACTGGCTAGAGGAGAAACTGTCCCTGTGTGAATGTCATTCAGGAATGGTGGGGTGTCCGGGAGTGGGCACAGGGGACAGAATTCCTACCCAGAAAGGCCAGGGTGATCCTGGGGCCTCTTGAGTCCCCCTTCCCTTCCTGTTCATTGGGGCTAGGACTTCCCTTTTGGTTGCTGCCAGCTCAAAGGTGGCAGTGTGCACCCTTCTCTTGACACAGCCTGATGTAAAAGGTCATGGAGGTATGGCCATGTCCCTTACAACCCTCATGGCCACTTTGCTGGGCAGAAGTCAGGGTAAAGCTGGGCAGTGTAAAGGAGGCAAAGGACCAACGTAACATGCAACATGGAGGGACCAAGTCCTCTGGCCCTGGTGTCCGCTCCCTTGCCCGGTTCTCCAGCTTCCCAGAGCCTCAGTGCTTGGATGTCAGTGGGGCTGCCGCCCATGGCCTACTCGACTTTCATCCACCAACTGCCCACCTGCCCACCCACCCTGTTCATCTATCCCACTCTGCCAATTTGCTGAGCAGCACCTGTGTGTTGGCCCCTTCTTGATACACAGAGGGGCAGGTGTGCTCTGTCCCAGGTGAGTGGGGATGGGGTATCCATAGGAGTGCAGCTCTGTGGGTGGTGTGGCCAAAGTGCTCTGTGCCGGACACTTTCTGGCCTGCTCCTATCAGGCTTCCACCAGTGTTGGGGACATGATGTCCTGCACTGGGCCACACGTGCCCAGGCAGACCCTGGTGCTCGTGCATGCGTTGAGAAGCTCGTGGCACCGGGGTGCTTGGAGAGCTTGGGGCTTGGCCTGAGAGCAAGATAGCGGAGCATTCAGGCTCTGCCCCACCTCTGACCTGGGGCAGCTTTGGCCTGAACTCACCTTTTCTGGGCCTGACCCTGCCCATTCTGGGCCCAGATTGCTCCTCTGACAGGAAGAGTACAGACCAACTGACCACTAGTTCCCATCTGGCCCAGGGCTCTCCATATACGGTGTCCTTAGTCTCTGGGCCTGTAGCACGCTGCCCCTAACGCAGCTCCATCTTGTTTCCTTAGAGCAATTTGCTGGACGTGAACCAGATCATCAAGGACTTGGCGTCCATGGCGTCGGAGCAAGGAGATGCCACTGGTGGGTACCCACTCTACCCTCAGGCCACGTCGCCCCAGCTGCCTCTTCCCCCAGGTGTGGGCACAGCTGCCTGGAGGTGACGGAGGCCCAGAATGGCTTCTGCCTGGCTTTCCTCCTGGTCCACCTCTACCCTGGGCCTTGCACTGACCAGGGACTCCCTGGGACAGGTGACTGCAGCATGGCCCTGAGGATACGGAGGGTGGGGGCCTAGAGCCCCTTAGGGTCTGGTGCTGTCTCCAGTGACTGTCAGGAGCCATGTGTGCCTCTGGGAAATGGGTGTGCCTGAGCCGGGTGGAACAGGGGCAGTGGCTGGGCCTGCGGGCCTGGCCAGGGCATGGTATCCCCCAAACCCCTCACCCCAAAGGAACTGGGCCAGCTCTGCCAATGGGGACACCTCTTACATCACCTCAGAGGCCCTTGTCCCTGGAGCTGCCCTGCTTCTCAGGAGGAAATAAGAAGCAAGGCCAAGGCTGAGGTCCAGGCCTGTCCCTTGCTGGTGAGGGTTGCTGGGGTAGTGTGGAGCAGGGAGGCTTGAGGGTCACGTCACAGTGACCTCACCCACTGTGAGAGAGGGGCCTTCTCCAATAGAAGGGGCACAGACCAGAGAGGCCTGGTGGCGTCCGCCCAGGCCCTCTGCTGTCCCAGCCCTTCTGCTCTGCCTTGCTGTGGGGTCACCTCTGACCTCCCCAGAGAGGACCTCCCTATCTTCCTCTGTGCTCCACAAGTTCTGGCCCCAGCAACTGGCCATTTATATTTGGACAATTTTTTTGGGGGGGGGTTGCCACAGATGAACTTAGGGCCCTCAACTACTGAGCCACATCCCCAGCCCCATTTTGTATTTTATTTAGAGACAGAGTCTCACTGAGTTGCTTAGTGCCTCGCCGTTGCTGAGGCTGGCTTTGAACTTGCCATCTTCCTGCTTCAGCCTCATGAGCCGCTTGGATTACAGGTGTGCACCACTGCACCTGGACACTGGACAATTTTAAGTGTGCAGACCTTCCTCTCCGCTGGGCTCTGTGCCTGCCTAGTTAGGTCTAGGGCATTTTGAACATCAAGTGGTCACTCTGATCACTTTCCTTCTGGACTGAGCGAGGTTCTGGCTCCATGGGTGGCCTCCTTGCTTGTGCAGAGCCCTGGGGGCACAGGGACACTGGTGTCATTACCCAGTGTGGTAGAGGCCCTATGCCCACCTGCTTTGGGGCTGGGGTGCACAGGTGGGGACTTTAGGGGCTTGCTCACATGTGGGCCATCCTGTTGCCCCTGGGGTGCCAGCCTGCTCCGTAGCTTCTGCCACCCAGAGTTCTGGCCCCAGCTGCAAGGTGGAGACGCCCTGGCCAGGGCAATGGTCCCCTCGGCTTAGTTGCCCTCCAGGACCCAGACCCCTGCACTTACTCATCTGCTTCTTCCATCCCTGACAGCCGTCCCCTCACCCAGGCCTGTGCCTCTAACGAGGAGCAAGTGCCCTGAGCTGGGTGGGCCCTGGCACCCTTCTGGAGCTCTGCTGCTCCCAGGTCGGTGGAGGCCTGAGTCAGGAGCCCATGCCTGGCAGCTGCCCTCCCTGTTGCTCCTGGACTCACCCTGCACCCCTTCAGAGCCTAGGCTTCCAGCAGGGCCTGCTCTGGGCATGGCACTTACTGAGCTGCCTCGTCACTGCTCCCAGGACCCACCCCATCCATCTTCCTATCTCCTTGCCTTCTGTCTGCCTCTAAAGTGGCCACCGCCCACTGCCCCCTGGGGCTGGCTGGCTGGGCTGTAATGTCAGAGTGTGCACAACGGCTTGTCCACCCTAAGGCCACCCAGTCCCCGTAATGGACCCATGGGAGAGCTGTGGGGAGCGGAACAAGCCAGGGCTGACCTGCACATGGGCAGGGGAGTCCCCTAGATAGCTGGCAGGCAGGAGCTTCAAGAGTCGCCAGATCCCCAACTGGTGGGTTCGGGTCACCTGTATGTAGGACACTGATGTGGAGACCTGTGAGGACCAGGACCACAGGCCTGGTGGCACGCTGTCCACAGTCTCTGCCTAGTGCTCAGCCTCTGGTGCCTTTCCAGGGTCCAGCAGCAGGAAGGCCACCAGCCGGCAGACCTCCAGCCCCGAGCCAGCAGAGGCAGCCCTGCTACCAGGGGTGGGGCTGGGCACCACACCTCTGCGGCCCAGCAGCCACTCCCGCACCAAGACACGCAAACCCAACTTCAGTCCCCAGGAGACAGAGGTGCTGGTGCGGAGGGTGGCACGCCACTACCCACTGCTGTTCGGGGCACTGCGGAGCACACCTGCTCGGAAGCACCACGTGTGGAGCAGGATCCTACAGGCTGTGAATGCGCTGGGCTACTGCCGCCGTGACCTGGGTGACCTCAAGCACAAATGGAGGGACCTACGAGGGGCCGTGCGCAAGAAACTGGCAGAGAGTCCGGCTCCTGGATTCGTCCTCACACCTGTGGAACGCATGGTGGCTGAGACCTTCTCGACCCCAGCCTCCCAGGGCAAGAGCCAGGCAACAAGTAAGTGGGCCCCTCCCCACGGCCCACACCCTGGCCTGGCCTGGCCTGGCCTGGGCAGTGAACTGGCTGGCTTCCCGTGCACAGCCCCCAAAGAACGAGACTCCAGGGGAGTGCTGGGGGCCTGAGGAGACGGCTCATCCCCCTCCCGGCCCCTCGGCTCCTGGGTAGGAAACCCAAGGCCCAGGCCCAGGCAGAGGCCTGCCCATTTTGGGAGGAGGGGGCAGGTTCATGCTGGCCCTGAGCTCACGGTCCACTGGGACTTTCCCCAGCCTTGGCACAGTACAGCAAGGGGACCCTCAAATCTATCTCAAAAACTGAAATCACTCAAAGCCCCTGGGTCTCATGTGGCCTGGGGGTCAGTGCCTTTGCCACCACCACTGGCGACAGCAGCTTGGGGAGCTTAGACCTGCTACTGAGCTCAGGGCTCCACGGCAGCTGCCACCTTGAGCCATGGCCACAGCAGGGAGCTGAGTGCCTCCGTCCCTTCCCTGGCATCTAGAGAGGACAATGGGGCCCCGTTTCCCCGTCACTCTAGAGAGACAAGTCCCCGGATGGTGAAGGCATGGTTGACGGGGCCTAATAGCCCTACCCTGTATATCTAAGGGGGGTGCAGAGACTGAGGTCCAGGGGCCTGGCTGAGCAGCCCAGGCCCAAAGCCCAGGCAATTTCCAAGGCCCCGCTTCTCTCTGCCATGTCTGCTGCGTCTGGTGTGGTGTGGCTGGGAGGCCTCTTTTGCCCCAGGCCATTGTCCACTCTGTCTTCTCATGAGTGCTCATGACAAAGGTCAAGGCAGTGACTGTCCTTAGGCCACCAAGTTTTAATACCAGAGGAACCAAGCAAGGCAGCAAGCTTAGGTGGCCACAGGCTTGGAGTGCCCAGGGTTGATGCCATCAGATGGCAAGCCACCAGCAGGTGGAGGCTGCCTGGCCGGAGCCACGTCCAGCCACTAACCTTTGCTGTGCCTTTTGGTGTAAGAGGTGGCCTCCGTATTGGTGAATGCTGCTGGAGAATAGGGCCAGAGCCAGGAGGAGCCCAGGCCCAGTGCCTTCCCGCCTCAGCCTGCCTTGTTCCGGGCCTGGGGGAGCAGGACTGCGTGCCCTCCTCAGCAGGCCCTTCAGAATCACTCTGGTGCTCTTGACCTCCCAGAACACTTCTTCTGCGGGGCTGCTCCAGGAACCACCTTTTCCAGAAGTCTCTGTTCTTGGCTGGGCCTGTCCTGCAGCCCACACTGCCTCTGAGCCCTCCCATGATGCGGGCTCGGGTGCTGTCACCACTCTGCCTCCTCTGCTGCCCCTCCTCCTCACCACCCTGCCTCACAGCCAGGCCTGCTGGACTCTCCTCCTGGGAAGCTCTGGAAGGACGTGGGGGTGAAGCCCCAGGAGTAAGATGAGCCTTCTCAGGGGGGAGCAGACAGCAGGACTCCACCTCAGACAGACCAGCTGGTGGTCCTGGGGGGACTCGGAGCCCCGTACCTGCTCTGCTCCTTCTCTTCTGTGGTGCCTGTTGCTGGGACATGTGGACAAGGCCAGGCCTGGGCTGGGTGGGAGATGTGTAGGTCCAGGATAGGCCTTGTGCTGGGCCTCAGGAGGTACAGGTCCTGATAGGCCTGGGTAGGCCAGGGGTGTGGGACTATTACCATCCCCAGGGAGGCCCCGTGCCCTCTCCTTTAAGGCAGAGGCCTGCAGCTGTGTCCTGAGGCAGGCTTGGGTGCTTCAGGAAAGGGTGGGCACGGTGGGGCCTGGGTGTTCAGGTACTTTCTGCAAGTCCCCAACCTGGAGGGCAGCAGGAACTCTGGAGTATACCCTGCATTCCCTGCCCTGGGTGAGGCCCAGCCCAGCTTCCTTCATCCCTGATAGATCAGCCGCAGCCCCTATGGCCTTGTAGCCCTAGGTTTACCTCCATTAGGAGAACCCAACTGAAGCTTCTCTTGTGAGAAGCCCTGCATGCCTCTGATGTTTGTTGAATGACTGTGTGGGAGGAGCAGACTTGCCCTGATAGGCACTGAGGCCAGAAGCAGTGAAGTAGCTGCAGGGTCGGCAATGGGGTGGGAGTGCCCCAAATCAGTGCCAGCCTGGGGAAGCAGGACTCGTCCTCTCTTCAGCAGGCCTGTCCAAGGGTAGCCTCTGGGGCTTAGGCAGGGCCGGGCCTGGGGGCCTGGGGAAGTGAGCTGCAGAGCACACGGGTTTCCAGTTTCTGTGCTTCGAGCTGCTGACAGGGGCACTTGCCCAGGGGCGCCTCCGGCTGTCTGCATTTGTCTTGGGGGGTAGTTGGTGACCAGTGCCATCTTCTTTAGCCCCTAGAGATCTGCACAGCCCTTGGGCTTTTCAGAGGCTGTCTGAGGCAGGGCAACTCCCACCTGCAGCACTCTGTGCCAGGAGACAGGAGGGTGCCCTGACTGCTGGGCTCCCCCTGTGGACCTGGAGCTTCAAGGCAAGGGAAGGTTGTGGCCCAGGCTTGTGAGCTGTCAGAGCCACCTGGTCATGCCCCATACAGCCTGGGGCTTAGGCAGGGCCGGGCCTGGGGGCCTGGGGAAGTGAGCTGCAGAGCGCTTGGTTTCCACAGTTTCTCTGCTCCAGGCTGCTGACAGGGGCACTTGCCCAGGGGCGCCTCTGGCTTCCTTCCTACTTCCTTCTCTGGCTGCCCTCTGATGTGACAGGACACCTTGAGTTTGGGGCAGCTGCAGCCTGCCCAGAAGAGGAAGAGGTGTGCTGCAACCCTTGTTGCCCCTTCCCTCCCTGTGCTGGCTGTGTCCTGGAGAGCTGTTGCCCTGCAGCCTGGCCTTGACTGGGGTGGGAGGGTGGAGCAAAGTAGAGACTGGGGGCTCAGGGTCTGCCTGAGGCCTAGGGGCTTCTCAAAGGTGGGGCTTCTCAAAGGTAGGGCTCCAGGGATGAGGCCGCCTTCTCTCATAGAGCAGCCGCCCCTGCTGGAAGGCTGGGAGTCGCCGCTCCCTCTGCAGGCCCCATGGGGCTGGAGGCACACGCTGCAGCAGCTCAATGGCCCTCGGCCTCCTGGGCTACAGGTGGGCCCTTTGCAGTGGGTGTCCACTGCCTGATTCCCGAGGCAGGCCTTCCGACCGCTGCCCCTCCCACAAGGACTTCCCGTGTCTCAGGCGAGTGCCTGCCTCTGCTGGCCTCGGGCCTGCCGCACTGGGTGCTGCCTCTTCTTTACCCACTGGTAGAGGAGGAAATGGAGCCTGGCCCGGGTCACCCTCCTGGCCTCAGACCCAGCTCCCAGGGAGTGGGAGGCCTGGCTGTTGACTGCCACTGCCCCTGTGTGGCCTGAGTTTGCCCAGTGGAGTCAGGACAACGGGACGTGCCTTCTGCCACGTGGTGCTACTTCTTGGCCGCGACAGGACCCAGGATTCAACTGTCTCCACAGCGGTGACACCTCTGGGCCCAGGCCCTGCCTTCCCAAAGCCACTGGTCCCCAGCCAGCCCCGTGCTCTCTGAATGGCCTATTGGAACCCAGTCACCACAGAGTCCCACGTTCACAGCCCTGTCCTCTCAGCAGCACTGCAGGACAGGTCCCTGAGGGGGGCCATGGCCAGATGGGAGGCCGCCCAAGGCAGCCGCCGCGGTTCTGGCTTTCCTCTTCACTCTTTCCTGAGGGGCTTTCCCCTGCCCCCTCCAAAGTCTGCTTCCCCAAGGACACTTGCAGGCCCTGGTCCTTCTCTCAAGGCTGAACACCGTCCACACCAGGGTGATCCTGGAGTGGGCCCTGAGCCGCATCCCTGCAGCCTCTGACCCTGTAGAGGCTGGAGCTCCTTTCTTGAGTGTGCAGCCCACATGGGAAGGAGCTCAGGGGCTCCAGGGGCAGATGCACGTCCAGGCAGCCTGGGCTCGTGCTCCCGGGCTAGCTC
This sequence comes from Ictidomys tridecemlineatus, assembly GCF_052094955.1. Classification (NCBI taxonomy): domain Eukaryota; kingdom Metazoa; phylum Chordata; class Mammalia; order Rodentia; family Sciuridae; genus Ictidomys; species Ictidomys tridecemlineatus. Next base: position 2,127,690 of record NC_135483.1, read on the forward strand.
AGGTGATGTAGGCTGGTCAGAACGTGGGCCTCCACCTGGTGGCCGTCTGCTGTGGTGACCTGCAGACAGTACTGCAGCAGCACGTGTGGAGGGGCCGGGGAGCCCCGGGCTGGGCTGCCATACCAAGGAAGTGGGTCCGAGGGTAGGAGCGCTGGCTGACCCAGCCTTGGTCCCTTTGCCCCTCACCCATCTGTCTGGGAAGCCAGGCCCTGCCTGTGCCTGGAAGGGAAAGCCATGGTCTTCTTTGAGTCAGGCCACTGCTTACGTGTGGGCACTGGGAGGGGAGGAGGGGCAGAGCCACGGTCTGTGTGGCTCCCGCAGTGGTCAGCGCCATCTTCTCTCACTTGGACTCCCCACCACCTGACCCCTCGGCTTCCTCATCCGCCTGGCCTACAAGGTGGTGGTTAGGAGCTGGCCAGCGGGGTGTGGGCATAGCGTGGCTGTGCTTCCAGGGAGGCCAGGGCACTGTGGCCCTCACTGGCAGGCTGCCCTAGGTAGCCCTGACCCCCTGTCCCAGGAAGGCTGGCCGCTCTGCCTGTCTGCCCTTCCTGAGCGCTCTCCAGGCCTCACTGTTGGGTGCTAGCCTGGGGCTCTGCAGCTGCCTGGGGCTGCTGCTTGGAGGTGTGGGTGGGAGACAAACCTCCCCTGTGGCACACCAGCAGGACCCGGAGCAGACCTGAGGGCCACCATCGCCTTGTGCCCGCCACCATGAGGAGGGCCTGATGGCGCCAGGCAGGCTGGAGACCTTAGTCCAGCAGGAAGGAGGGCCCAGCAGCCGTGTCCCCTGGCTCACTTGTTCACTGTGTTCCTTGGGTCCCTGCTGGCTCCTACGAGCAGATCCTGTCCCTTGAGTTTGTGTCCTAAGGAGCAGACAGGTGGGCATTCGGTCTGGACATGGGGGTGGTGGGCACCCTGGGAGTTCAGAGACCCCCGGGTCGGGTGGGGTGGGAGGGCTCCCCGGAGAGCACACACCTGCTGGCGACTGAGCTGAGGGGCGGTCTGCTGAGTCCAAGGAGAGGCCGCTGCACCCGCTCCAGTGAGGACGGCGGTCGTGTGAGGGCTGACGAGGGAGGGGCAGCCACAGTGCCCTTGCTTTCCTGGGGGTCTGGGGAATGCAGTGTGCCTGGCAAAAGCCCTCGGTGGCCTTGGAGAGCAGGGAAAGCAGAGCCTTGGTGGGGAGAAGGTAGAGGCGAGGTGGGGAAGAGCAGCCCTGGGCTTGCTGCCCCCAGGCTGAGGCTGACCTCCACGCTGGGGTGGGTGGCTGCAGGCCTCAGCTGGCATTCAGCAGGAATGTGTGACGGAATGATGGTCAGGGCCTGGCTACAGCTGCCTTCCCCCATTTTCCATCGTGGCTATCAGATTCAAGGTCAGTGTGGCCAGCGGTGGCTCTTTGTGATGGCTGGTGAGTGGGACTGGGGCAGCTTGTGGAAGGTCCTCCTGGGGATGGCCACTCAGGCTCCTGTCCAACCCTCAGTCCCAGCCACTTTGTGGCATGGACAGGTCTCCACTCTGTGCCCTTCCAGAAGCTTCCTGGGGTGAGACTTGCAGGCCAGTGCATCAGGAGGCACACACACAGAGAACCTTGTCCTGAGTGACAAGAGGACTTGAGTGCCCAGGACCAGCTAGTCAGGAAGGATGCACAGATGCCTGGGGCAACAGAGGAAAAATGTGACCATGGGGAGGAGGAGGAAGCAGGAAAGGAGGTAGCCGCACCGAACAGCTCCTCCCAATGGGCACCTCCTGGTGGGTATGGGGCCCAGAACTTCCCCCACTGTAGATGGGGTGAGTGGACACAGCAGGTGGTCTGCCAAAAGCCACCAGCCCAATGCCCTGCCCCCACTGGCACGGCTCTTCCACAAGCACATCAGGAAGGGATGTTTGCTGGCCTGTCCCCGCCCAGAGGCCCCAGGCCTTCCCTTTCCAGGTTAGGAATCAGCAGCCTAGAGAAGCAGGGGAGGTCCTAGTGCCCCCCAGCCGTGGAGACCAGGCCCAGCTGGTCTGGAAGCTCAAGTCCTTTGGACCCTGGGAAGCACAGCCCCCCCCCCCTTCCTTCTGAGATGTCACTGTGGGAACTCAAGACAGGCGGGGGGGGGGGGGGGGCAGGGCCGGATAGAAAGCTCAGTGGGAGGGACGGATGGATGGGTCGATGAAGTGACAAAAAGTGGATGACAGACAGGGTAAGTGAGGGCTGAGTGGCTGGTGAGCAGGTGGGTGGGCAGGAGGATGGCTGTGGAGAGACAGACAGAGGAATGGCCAGGGTGCCAATAGATAGAGGGACCCCTGGGTGGGCAGATGGGAGGGGCGGGGGGGGGCGGCCGCCCCCCGCCCATCTGCTGCAGCAGGTGCCTTTGCCTCGCGCACCTGGCCTTCTGCATCTCGAAACGGCGCGTGCTAGCTGCCAGGGGACTGGCCCTGAACGGCTGCAGGCAGGGGGCCTTGTGTGTCTGCTGCCTCCCACCTGCTCCCCTGTTGTGCCTGGTACTGCCCACTGCTGGCCAGCCCAGACTGACACTCCCCTGTCTCCCTCTGTTAGCCGACGAGGAAGACGAGGATGAAACTGCCAGCTGCCTGTGGCGACCCCTGAGGACCCCCCCGGAAGGGCCCAGTCCACCTGAACCTGACCCCCTGGACTTCCGAGGAGCTCTCCGTGCATCCACCTCCTCACCCTCCCTGCCTGCCTCCCTGGCATCTGTGCCCCCAGGGACCGCGGGCATGGGTTCCTTTGGGCCCTCCCCACCTTCCTCAGCACCAGCATCCACGCTGCCCCTGCCCTCCGGGAGGACCCTGTCCACAGCATCTGAGGCCTCCATGTTTGAGCAGCAGCTGCTGGACTCCCACCTGCGGCAGGGTGCCCTGCTGGCCTCCTGGTCGCAGCAGCAGGGTGCGCTGATGGCCCAGCAGAACCTGCTGCTGCAGCGGCTGGCGGAGCAGAGCCAGCGGCTGGCTGATGGTGTCGAGGCCCTCAGCCGGACCCTGGAGCGGCTGGTGGCAGTGCGCCCAGCCCAGGAGGGCTCACCCTCCATCCTAGAAGGTACCCCTGCTGGTGGAGGGGCCTGTGGACCCACCAGAGGCCCCCAGGACAGTCCCCAGGGTGCCCACCCAGGCCCAGAGGTCTTCTCAGGGATGATCCTAAAGGTGGAGGAAGAGCTGTAGGACTGGCCCAGGGACCCCTTTGGCACCAGGCCAGGGAGAGGACAAGGACTGCAGGAAGCCTGGAGAAGGTGTGGGGCATCTCCCCACGTGCCTTTCCGTCCCTGGCCTTGGGTGGGTGTGGCAACCTGCCAGTCTGGCCTCGCACCAACCTGCTGGGCCAGGCCGGGGCTACTCAGGACAGTGGCAGTGAGTCTGACCTCCCACTGCCAGCTCCCACTTGAGCCCACTGGGCCAGTGGCTGCAATTGGCTGCAGGTCACCTCTGCAGGCCTGCACCAGTGGGAGGTGGGGAAAAGACGCTCAGCCCGGGGCTTCGGAGCCCTGGGGAGTGGGGACTTGGCAGCTGCACGGGCTCAGAGGGCCCGGGCTCGACTCCTTGGTTCTGGTTCAGGGGAGCCATGTCCATGAGCCTGGAGTTATTTCTCTTCAGTTTTATATCAATGTCATAAATACATAAATAAAAATACGCAGACATGAATGCTAATTGGTACTGCATGGGGTGGCGTGCTATTTTGTACCTGTTGATTTTCATTACAAAAAGTATTTCTCATATATAAGCACAAATCCCAACAGAGAGGGCAGTCCTCTGCTGCTGCTGGTAGTGGTGGGGGCCAGCAAGGGGACCTGTTCCTGCCCTGGACCTGGTGGCTGTGCCTCCATTCTCAGTCCAAGCACTCTCACTTGGCAGTGAGTCCAAGCACATCCCTTTTCAGGACCTCCTCACCCTTCAGCTCCCTTGGCCAAGAACCCCCTCTCTGGGCCACACCCTCTCCTGTGTCTAGCAGCCAGGGCACAGTCTGCCACCACAGATTGAGTGGCTTTTGGGAGAGAGCAGGAGAGGACAGGTGTGAGCCAGGCCTAGCCGTGGGGCCTTGGTGGCTTGGGCCTCCAGCCTGATGCTTGTGGAAGAAGGAGGTTGGGGAGAGTGGCTCCCCCCAGGTCTGCTTTGTATCTGAGCTGCAGGGCTCCGGTAAGGCACAGTGGGGGGCCCCTGGGCTGTCCACCCCCACCGGCCAGATACTGAGAAGCTGGGCGGGAGCAGGGCTGGGATAGTGGGTGGGGCAGAGAGTCAGGTGGCAGGACTGCTGGTGCCTGCCTGGCCTCGTGTGTGGGAGGAGCACCAGGTGGCTGCAGCCGTGCTCCCAGACTTGGGGCTGGTGCCCCAGGTGTGCAGCAGGGCTGACCAGGGACCCGTTGGAGAGAGCCTGGGTCTTGGCCTAAACTGGGACTAAGGAGGATCAGTTTTCCAGGAAGAGCCCATCCAGGTGATGACATGACATGTTCAGGCTGACATCATCCACCTCCTAGGCTGGGCTCCATGATGTGTCCCCAGCAGGCCACACATTGACCCTGAGTGATGGCGGGAGACACGAACCTGTGAAGGGAAGTGAGGGGGAGGTGGCAAAGAGGGCAGTGAGCTCAGGGTTAATGTCCTAGAGCAAGGACCGGGGGGTGTGGCCAGGGATGCCCAGGTGAGTGTCCATCCTGCAGGGGGAGGTCTGCCCCCACCACGGGTGCTTAACAAAGCCCTGGTCGGACCCGAGTCTTCTAGGGACTGTGTGACCTAGAAGTAAAGGGCATGAGCAGGGCTCCCAGGGCCCCCACCTGGGATGTAGAGGAGCGGCTCGGGTTGGAGTGGTCTCCCGAGGCTGCAGTACAGGAGCTGGGGAGGACCTGTGAGCCCCGGGATCCTGTTGGGGCAAAGATGGAAAGGGGCCTGGTCTGGGGCCTCGGAGGCACCAGTGACCACTGCTGGAGACGTTTCTGTGACAGCCTGATGGTGGATCTTCTGCAGCATGGCTTAAAGAGGTGGGCTGGGCTGCCAGGGCAGCTTCCATCAGAGCAGGGAGACCTAGGGCCGCTCACCAAGTGCCCCATTTGGCAGCTCAGCAGAGCCCGGATGGCAATGCATGTCCAGGATTGGGATGGGGGTGGGGGGCGGGTGCTCTCCGCACCAAGTTGCTGGGCCCCGAGTGTGTGTCCCTCCCCCATCCATCCCTGCCAGGTGGATGCGAGCATTCCCAGGGTGCCACGTCCATTTGACTGCAGAGGAGGGGACCCAGAAATTGTGCAGGTTTGCCCCAGTGGGCAGTGTGTTGGATGAGCCAAAGAACTCCGTTACCTGCAGTTTAATGTGGAAAAATTCGCTCTCAAAGTGCCTGGCTGGCCCGCAGGAGAAGGCACCGTCACCAGGGTCTCCCCAACAGCCCTCCATCCCCGATCAGAGAGAGGAATGGGAGGCAGAGGAAAGGCAAGGCCTGAGGGCATGGCACAGGCGGGTCTGCAGGGTCCTGTCTGGAGGACATCTCTTGGTCAGGACCCCACGTGGACCAGGCCCCTGAGCTGCAGTCCAGAGAAGCAGCAGCAAGACTGCATTACAGGTTACATTCCAGAGGCTCAGACATGGTGTGATCTTGTGAATCAAAACAAAATGACGAAATCACAAAATGGGGGGCTGGGGATGAGATGGTCAGAAGCTGTCAGGCGTACGAAAGAACCAACCAGGGTACCCTTGAGACATGAGGGACTGGATGGATGTGTCATTTTCCCCCTGTCACTATAATGAAACAACTGAGGCAACTTAACTTCCAAATAGGGAGGGCCCATTTGGTTTTGGAGCTTGCAGTTCATGGTGAGGCAGCACACCTTGGCCAGAGTGTGTGGCCGAGGAGAACCACACACCACAGCCCAGCAGCTGAGGTGAAGAGGAAGAGAGGGCCATAGTTCCCTTAAGGGCACACCCCTGTGACTTCAGGACTCCCTACTAGTCCCCACCACCTCCAATAGCACTGCCCTGGCATCAAGCCTTTAACACCTGGGCCTTGGGAAGGCAGTGTCCACACTCAAACCGGGGCAGGTGGGTGTGCGCGGTGTTGGAGCCAAGTGAGAGGCACACGGAAGGTGTTAAGGGTACCAAGGAACCCAGCGCACCCCCCACGGGCATCCCAGAAGACCAGCGAGGGAGGAAGCACTGTGAAGACGGTGTCTGCACAGGGCCCAGGACACACACAAGCACCATCGGGCCCGTGGCACCGTGAGGAGCACATCCTCTGTAGGAAGCTACCGAGCACCGTGGAGAAAGGAAAGATGGGAGAGGGGTGGCAGTTCTGCCCAGGAAACGGCACCTAAGGACCTGCAGCACCCGGCAACCAGCCCGCTCCTCCAGAGCCTTTCCACACAGGGGGAGACCAGGTGCAGTGCAGGGACGTCTGAAGTGTGCATGTCAGGATGGGGGAGCAGGGCCCCTGGAGGAAGGTGAGCAAGGCAGGCTGAGAGCCGAGGGTCTGAAAGGACAGAACAATATCTGGACCATGGGAGAGCTGGAGCTCCTGGTGTTATTTGCAGGGAACTTTTCGCCTCCATTAATAACTCTACATGATTCAGAAACAAAACTCTGAAGAGTTCCCTCTTCAAAACGGAAGGCTCTGCTCTGCCAAAGAGCCTGTTAAGAAGATGAAAAGAAAAGTAGCTAACTGGCAGAAAGTACTTGCAAATCACATGTCTGACAAAGGATTTGCATCCAGAATATATAAAGAGCTCTCTAAATTCAACAGCAAACAACAACAACAAAATCAGTTAGAAAATGGAAAAGAATTTGATTAGACACTCCATCAAAGGAGATATGCAGATGGCAAATAAGCACAGAGAAAGATGTTCCACATCCACCAGGGAGATGCGAATTAAAGCCACCAGGAGGTGGCCCTTCACGCCTGCTGGAATGGCTAAAATGAGACCAAGGATACCGACAAAGGGGGTCACTCACACCCTGGGGTGGGGTGTAAGATGTGACAGCTACTTGGAAAAATGGTTCGTTTCATAAAAAGTTGCTTGGTATGAAGTTTTTTTTTTTTTTTTAATAACAAGTTGATGCTTTGGGGCTGGGCTGTGGCTCAGTGGTAGAGCCCTTGCCTTGCATGTGTGAGGAACTGGGTTTGATTCTCAGCACTGCATATCAATAAATGAATAAAATAAGGTCCATCAGTAACTAAAAAAATTAAAAAGAAAAAGAAAATATGATGCTTACAATAGACACCACCAGGTGCCCTCCAGAACACTAATCCCAAAGAAATGAGAACCAACGCTCGTGCACATGTGTGCACAGTGTCCGTGATGCTCTTCAGTGGTGGGTGAGGGAGCCAGGACATCCCTGGGGTGACATCCTACATGGGACACGTAGATAGTCCTCCAGGGCTTGGTGGGGAGCCAGTCTGAAAAGGCCACACTGGGAGCCTTCAAGTACGATGAAGCTACAGAGGGCCACCAGGCCGGTGGCTGGCTGCCAGGTGATAGGTGGGGTGGGCCTGGAAAGGGGCCGTGTGGGGCGTTCATTTCGGTGAGGGGCCTCTTCTGAATCTCGGTGGCTGTGGTGGTCACAGGAGCCTACATGTGTGATATGATTTCATAGAACTGAACACATCCCCCCAAAAGTGAAAAAGAAATACAGTAAAATAAAACTTAAGGTCAAAGAGATCTCTAAAACAATAATACCTGAGCACACGATTTCCGTGCTGGCAGAAATGAAAGAAGAACAATTAAACCGACATCCTGGCTGAATTCAAAAAGGACCAGGGAAGAATGGTAACCAAAGGAAAGGAGATCGGTACACAGGACAGTAGGGCACTGCCACACAAGGCCTCCTGATGGGCAGGCATCTGGAAATGCCCAGCAGACCAGGTGAGCACAGTTGGGTCAGGGAGCCCTCAAAACTCCAGGGGTGTCACGGGAGGGAGATGACACCCCTGCTCTCAGGAGAGACACTAAAACTTTAAGAACAGGGAAAGTTGAAAGTATAAAGACAGGCCCATCCAAAAAGATGCAAATCATGAATGCGACATAGAGTCCAAATGAGTGAACTCAGAAACTTTGCAAGTTGAACATCCCTAACCCATAATCTGAAATCCAAAATTTGAAATTCTTCAAAATCTGAATTTGTTACACATCATGTCAGCACTCAAAAAGTCACAGATTTTGCAGCATTTGGGATTTGGGACTCTTGAGTTAGGGATGGTTCACCTGATACAGGGACTGTTGCAGGGACAACAGGCAAGTGCACTTTGGCTCACAGCCTGTCATCAGCCCCAGGAGGCTTGGTGTGCATTACCCTCGACCGGCGTCAGCCCGGCTGCGTTGAGGTCAGGCTGCCCTGTGTGTGTCCTGAAGAGCTGCCGTGACTTATCTAGCACAGGGCATAATGCTGAGCTGAGTGCCAGGTAACTCCCCAAGCCCTGCAAGTGACCCAAGGAAGCTCCCCTGGGCCCAGTGGCCAGCTCAGCGACTTCCTGTCGGAGCTCTGTCTCCCTTTCTAAGAGAAAGCCCCAGTGAGAACTTGCTGGTGGGTCTGCTCACTTGACTCCATTTTGGTTCCCTCATCATCAGATAAGAAAATCCTAGCGTCTGGCATTAAACAAAGCACAATTTGTGGGACACTTCAAAGTAAGGTGATAGCACCATATGCTTGAGTGCCAAAGGCAGCAGAAGGGCTGGAGTCGTGGTAAAGTGGTAGAGCGCTCGCCTGGCATGTGCGAGGCCCTGGGTTCGATCCTCAGCGCCTCATAAAAATAAATAAAAGATCCACTGACAACTAAAAACAACAACAGAAAAAGGAAATGGAAGATTATTAAGAAGACTTTGTTAAGAAAAATGTAAAAACTACAGAATAAACTCAAAGAAATTGGAAAAATCCTGAAAAGATGAGCGGAATCTAATGCAACATGTATTTACACAAGGTGCCATTGAGAGCCTGTACCCGGCAAAACTCACTCTTTGAAAGGTCATTACAAGAGACAGACAACTAGGAAGATGAGAAGAAAAAAGAAGCAGAAATATAAAATACGATAAGAAGCGAATTCTATGAATCATGCCAAGAAATTTGGAAACTGCCAGCATGGACTGAAGACTAAATATTCTCAATACTTGTGTACCCACTACAGTCATCAAATCAGGAAAGGTGTTTCCCCATGAGGAAACATTAAGCCCAGATGGTTTTAAAAGTGTGCTTTGCCTCGCTTTCAGCTAGAGGCCCAGTCTTATACAACCTTTATAAGGATTGAATAGGAAAAGGGGAAATTCCCAAATGCATAGCATGAGGTCAGAATTAAGAGACAAGCACATGCGAAAGGGAAGGCACAGGCCTGTCCCAGGAGCGTGAATGTGCACATGCTCACCAAAGCATCCTGGGGGTGCTAGGGCTGGATCCCTACCAAGGCCACTTAACGCGAATGCCATTCAGTGACTTCATGAGTACAAACTTGTCGACATGATGTACCACATTCACAGGGTGAACATGGAGATCACTGCAAGAATCTCCAAGAAAATATTTGTTTAATTGAACACCCATTAAGATTAAAAAGGAAACTTGGCCACATAAAAAGAATTTCCTTAACAAGGATCATCTGCCAAAACCCTAGTGCAAGTATCAATGGTGAAACATTAAAAGCACACTTTCAAAGAAGGGGCAAGCTGAGGGTCATGGCTAGCTCAGTAAAAAACAAAATGAAATATCGAATGAAGATTGGAAAAGAAAAAAAAATGTATCTTTAATCATAGAAGTCCTGGGCAAATTAGTAGAAATCATAATGAGTTTGGTAAAGTGGCATATTCTAAAATCAAGAGGTGAGAATCAAATGTAGTCAACAAATAAGTTATATTTTAAATAATACAGATATAATAGCAACAAAAAGATAACACATAAGAATATGAGGAAAATATTTATGGAGAAAATTAAGAAGATTTATTTAAAAACTTTTTAAAAACCTGGCACACATACCATGTTCATGGACAGGAAGAAGCTGTCAGTGCTCCCCAGATCCATTTAGAGATTCAAAATGCCAACAGTGTATTCAGAGGATTTGGCAAGCTGATTATAAAATGAGAACGAAGTCCTAAAAACTGGAAGTAAGGTGGAGAACATGCCCTTTTCACATTGAGAGAATGTTCATCTGAACGATGCCAGAAGCAGGGCTGGGACCTGTCCTGGAGGAAAAGGAGGAGCCCACAGTCCTGAGCAGGTTGGCGAGGTGAGCAGCCTCACGTTCTAGGAGATGAGCAGGTTGGCGAGGTGAGCAGCCTCACGTTCTAGGAGATGAGCAGGTTGGCGAGGTGAGCAGCCTCACGTTCTAGGAGATGAGCAGGTTGGCGAGGTGAGCAGCCTCACGTTCTAGGAGATGAGCAGGTTGGCGAGGTGAGCAGCCTCACGTTCTAGGAGATGAGCAGGTTGGCGAGGTGAGCAGCCTCACGTTCTAGGAGATGAGCAGGTTGGCGAGGTGAGCAGCCTCACGTTCTAGGAGATGTGCTGACTGCTGAGGGCTGCGGGTGTGGGAGCTGGCTGGCCCTGGCATGGTGGGGATGGAGACGCAGCCGTCAGGAGATGGTCCGCGGCTCCCTAGAGGCACACCAGCCTCTGGAGCTCTGTCCAGGAGGAGCATAGCAATTAAAAGACTCTTGCATTCTGGTCCTGGAGACCCTGTGCTCTCCAGGGCAGCTCTGAAGGACAAGAGGGGCTCTGTGGTGTGCGAAGAGCTGGGTACCCTTGGGGGGCTCTGTGAGGTGCCCACCAGGGGTTCGGTGGAAGCCACAGTATGCATGGGACTCGCCTCTTTGGAGCTCAGGGGGCTCTGAAGGGAAATCGTGGTCCCCCCACTTCTCTCCAGGGGATCACGTCAGCACATCCGCTGGCCAGTTAGTCTGCCAGGCCTGGTCCAGCCCAGGCTCCTGGCGTCAGTCAGTGCCTTTCATCATGGACTGCCCCCGTCAGCTGACCGTCTTCCTCGCCCTGCAGAAAGCGAGCTGCACAGACCTCTTCCCCCTCTCTCCCCGAGCTCTTCCTCTCAGGCTCGGCTACTGTCCTACAGTCCCACCTGCCTTCTCTTCTTCCTTGTGAGATTGGGGTTTGAACCAGGCCCAGTGTCCCCGCCCCGTTGGGAGCCTGCCAGGTGTCAGGCTCTAGGTTCAGGGCTGCAGAGGCCCAAGGAGGAAGCTCTCCAGGGCTCCAGGATATCAAAGAAGGCTTCCCGGAGAAGGGAGGGCCTTGAGCTGCACCAGGCTGGGGACAGAGACCTGGGCCCAGGGAGACAGCGCAGAGCTGGGCGTCGAGGAGCCCTGGCCTCTGCAGGGAGGGCGCCAGGACCCCATGGCCCCGCGTTCCTCAAGGCCAGTCCATTCCCACAGTGCCCTGCTGCCGTGCTGTGCCTCACCCTGAGCCCCAGGGGAGGCTGGCCAGGTCTTCTTTCAGAGCCCTCGATGACCTTCTCAGCTCTTCCAGCCGGTAATCCTGAGGGTCAGGATTGCCAAGTGCCAGGCAGGACACAGGCAGGACCCTGGGAGAAGGGGCTTGCGGTCCCATGGGAGCCTGCCCGGAGGAGATGGTACCTCTCACTTGGAGGCTGAACAGGTTCAATAAACAGCACTTGAATTTTGCTGAGCCTTGGGCTGTGTGAGAGCCTGGTGCAGAGAACAGGAGAATCTCATTTTCATGATCAGATTGTTACAGATTCTCTCCCCACACTGCTGAGAAATGTAAATGTGAATTGTGTTTCCAGGCGCTGTGAAGGACGGTTTGTGGGGACATGGGAGACAGGGATTTGGTCCTGTCTTAACTGTCCTCTTAGGCTAGGCCCCCGGAGCTGTGCCCTTTCGTGTCTACAGAGATCCCCGCACAACCCACTTGACCCGCCCTCCTCTGGGAGAATGCCCAGCAGAAAAATAACCCCAGGCCAAGATTTAAATCATCTGCCTGTGTTTAATAGGTACCAGGCTGGCTGCCCCTGGAGGAGAGTGAGCTGGGGCGCGGGGGTCAGTGTGGCTGTGCCTCCACTGCCCCAGGGGCCCTAAATTCAGATGGCGGAAGGAGGCCCTGCACCTGAGCTCAGTCCCGCCCACGTCACCCCAGTGCGTCCTTGGTTACCGGAGCCCTTCAGACTCAGGCAGACCTGGCTTCCAGCTGCCTGTGCTGTGGCTCCGCTTCCCTGGGCCAGAGCGTCAGAGCACTCCCCGAGCAGGCTGTACCACTGTCCTGGGGTGCTGTGGGTGGCCTGGCCGTTCCCTGGGCCTTGGTCCGAATGTGCTGGGCCTGCAGCCACTGTGAGACACCGGCCCTGTGCTGGGTCCGGGCCCTTCTAGGACCTGAGCAAGGGTAGTGCATGGGGTGGCCCACGGCTGAGGGAGGGAAAGGGGGAGAAAATGCCCAGGCCCTCAGTCTGCCCAGGCAGAGGCCACCGCGGTTCCTGAGCCCCGAGGGAGTGCAGGCTCTTGCGAGGCAGCTGGGCGGGCCTGCCTGTTGGCCCTGGGCTCGACCTGCTGGGCCTGCAGACAAATGGCCACTCCCAGCCCAGGCCGGTGAGGGGTCTGGGGCCTGACCCACAGCTCTGCTTTGTGGACTGGGCCTGGGATTCCTTGAGGCCCACTGGAAGCTGCCACAGAGAATGGCTAACGAGTGCCAGCACTGTGAGCCAGAGGGGGACCGTCAGGGTGGCCCAGGTGGCTTGGGAGGGCCTCCTAGCCAGAGGCAGACTCAGGGGACCAGTAGGATCAGATCATCCCTCAGAGCAGGAAGAGCTGTGCCCTTCGCCAGAGTGGGCAGCCACCACCCTGCCGCAGTCCTCCCAGCAGCCTATCCACCCTGCCGCAGTCCTCCCAGCAGCCTATCCACCCTGCCGCAGTCCTCCCAGCAGCCTATCCACCCTGCCGCAGTCCTCCCAGCAGCCTATCCACCCTGCCGCTGTCCTCCCAGCAGCCTATCCACCCTGCCGCTGTCCTCCCAGCAGCCTATCCACCCTGCCGCTGTCCTCCCAGCAGCCTATTTGCAGAGGAGCCTGAGGCCGGAGGACAGTGAGCACACTAAGCTTCCTGTCACCATCTGCAGGGGGCAGGCCTGGCCCTGCACTCAAGGCACGGCGAACGTGCGCCTGTGCGCACATGTGTGTGAATCCTTGCTCTTGCCTGTGGGGCAGTGGCTGGGGCCACAATAAGAGGGCAGCTTCCCTAGGAGGTGGCTGGGTCTTTAGGAAGTGGAGAGTGGATAAAAGGGTGGACAGGGGCTTGGTGGGCAGAGGAAGGGCGGCATTCTCCTGGGCCAGGCCTCCAGCCCCGAACAACTTGGGAGCTCACCAGATAGGCCCCTCCAGGGTCAGGGCCTCCTGAGGGGCCATGGGCTTTTCTAGTATGGGGGCTAGCCTCCGATGCCTTCCCAGCCCGGCTTTCTGGGCTGACAGTCTGACTGCTGAAGCTGCAGGGTCCCGTCCAGTGTCGTGAGAAGGGTGAAGGGGCAGGCAGATGGTGGGAGTGGGGCTGGAGGAACCTGCTGCAGGATGGGGACCTGGAGAGGAGAGGGCTCGCCAGGGTCCGTGCCTGGGCAAGGAAGCTCCTGGCCACCTGCCCAGCCCAGGTGCTCAGGCCCTCCAGGGCCAGCTGTTCTGGAAACCCTGCCTGTAGATAGCCCCATCCACCGTGGTGGCTCCTGAGTGTCACTCCTGCAGGAAGACTCCTGCCCACGCTGCCACCCATCTTGGTGTGCTCCAGCCAAGGGCTGCTCCAGGCCAGGAGGCTGCAGCCAGGGGAGGAGGCTCCCTGTCCAAGGTCACCCCGGATGTGGCGCTGAGCTGGGAAGGAGACTGCCTCCTGCAGAGAGGTGACATGGGGATACCGCCCGAGTCAGCCTGTCTGTGTCAGGGCAACTGGGGGATGGGTGTGCTGCGTGGGAAGGTCCCTTTCAAGGCAGAAACAATGCAGTTTTGAAGTGATGGGGAATCATGCTCATTTTCAGCAGCTGTATGCAAATTGCATGCAAATGAGCCTGTTTTCCCTCTAGTACCTGTGGCCCAGAGCAACAGAGAGGACCATGGGGCAGCCTCAGCATCTTGTCCTCCTTACCGGGGACAGCCCTTTTCAGAAACTGCTGAGGAGGGGCTACTGCTGCTGTTTATTTAGCAAATGAAGACTGTTCCTGGTCCGAATCCCAGCTCTGCCAAGGACTAGCTGTGAATGACTTCGAGCACATTGCTGAATCTCTCTGCATCTCATTTTCCTCTTCTGTAAAATATAATACCTTTCAACCTTTCATGAAATGTACTGAACACAGTGACTTCTGCTGCTTGTGGTAGCAATGGTGGTGAAACAGGTAGTGTTGACCTGTTGACAGTGAAGGTGGTCCTGGTAGTGGTAGTATTGGTTATAATGATGGTAGTAGTTAGGGTTAGGTTGTGGTGATAGTAATGATGATGATAGTGCTGCTTATGGTGGCGGTGATGGTGATGGTAATGATTATGATGGTGGTGATGGTGGTGGTGGTGGTGATGATGGTGGTGATGGTGGTTGTGATGGTGGTGGTGGTGATGATGGTGGTTGTGATGGTGGTGGTAGTGATGGTGATGGTTATACTGATGATGATGATGATGGTGGTAGGATGGTGGTGGTGGTTGTGATGGTGGTGGTAGTGATGGTGATGGTTATAATGGTGATGGTGATGATGGTGGTAGGATGGTGGTGGTGGTGGTGGTGGTGATGGTGATGGTTATGATGATGATGGTGATGATGATGGTGGTGATGATGGTGGTGATGGTGATGATGGTGGTGATGCTGGTTGTGATGGTGGTGGTGGTGGTGGTGGTAAGTGCTGGTAGATGGTGGTGGTGGTGGTTGGTGGTAGGTGCGGTAGATGGTGGTGGTGGTGGTCTGGTGATGTGATGGTGATAGTGGTGGTAAGTGCTGTTAGTGGTAGTGATTATGGGGAGGGAAGCTAGCCTTCTATACTAGGCCCTGTGCAAGACCCCCAGTGAATGGGGAATAATATGTTAAGTCTGTTTTTTTAGGTGCTCTTGTGTTATTCAAAGGACTCCCAAGATGGGGCAGTGTCCCAGCCTGTCCATTACCCTCCAGGCCCGGAGGCCTCTCCAGGAGTCCCATTGCTCATCCTGTGTTCAGTTAAGTCTCCCTCCCCAGTGTGGCTTCGAGCTGCTCAGGGCTGGGCACAGGTCTGCCTGTCCCTGCCATCCTGGCAGTCAGCACAGGGCTGAGCTCAGGGGGAGTGTCCAGGACCCACTGGAGGGGCCATCTCTCCTGGCCTTCTCAGGGCTTCCCCTGGATTAGGACTGGGTGCAGTTTCAGCACCAAGACTCCCCAGGGTGTGGCACAGCCCTGCCAGGGTCTCTCTTCCCTTGTTCCTTCCGTGTTCCAGCCAGCAGTGTGCAGTGGTGTGCCTGGCACCCATTCTGTGGATGTGAGGGTGAAAGCCGAGAGGCTTGGGATGCCCCCATCCCCCCGCTGGCTAGTGGCGTGGTCAGGATTTGAATCCAGGACTTGCTGATGGCTACACCTTCCCCAGAGACCTCAGCACTTCTGACAAAGTCAGGAAACCAAAAAAGAGGGCAGGGGGGAGGGGAGAGGCAGAGAAGGGGCAGCCCAGGTGAGGACATCCAGGACAAAACAAGCTGTCCAACAGGCAGCTTCTGCCCTGGCCCGCTGCACAGAGGGGGCTAGAGGGCCGAGGCTCTGCGTGGGGCTCTGGTGTGTGAAGCCTGCTGGTCGGGTGGGGGCAACCAGGGCGGGTGCATGGGTGGCTGCTTCAGGCTGCAAGGAGGTGGTGGGGTGGGGGGTGGGGGTAGGGGACGCCCTGCGGGAAGCATAGCCCCCCGGGTGCTGAGGAGTCTGCAGCAGCCTCTGGTGCCTGGAAAACACAGCGGAGCTTAGCTGGCCAAGGTCCCCCTGCCACAAACAGATAAGGATCGTCTCATTAAAAAGCCTTGTTACCTGCCAGACTTCCGGCTGGTGGCTCCCTGGGCCAGAGCCGGTGGCTCTCTGCTGCTTTCTGCCAAGAGAGAAGGTGAAGGGGAAGTGCAGTTTCACAGCTCCCTGAATGAAGAGAATCTCTCTGCCCAGAATTGACCCCTGCCTCCTGGACAGGGTGGGGCATCTCCCCCAGACCCCACCGTCCCATCCCGCCTGGGCCTGGAGGGTCTGGAGGTGAGCGCGGGCAGAGCAGCCGGGGAAGCTGAGCACCCGCCTTGCCCACTGCCCTGCGCTCTGCCATCCACGACAGAGGTGATGTGGCTGCCCCCGCCTGTGCAGGGCAGGGAAAGGCCCCAGGCAACAGGAGGGCACGCTACCCCTGACCTTCAGGAGAGTCCCGGGGCAGGCCACTGTCACTGCTGCTTAGAGTGGAAGAGGTGGGGATTCAGGGGACTCGGCCATGCCCAAGGCACTGCTGCCCAGGGGAATGCGCCCAGCAGTGAGGGCAGCAGGTGAACAGCTGGTCCTGCAGGGCTTCCAGGAGGAAGCCAGGCCTGGAGTGCCCTGGCCAGAGTCCTGCTGGGTGACATGTGGCCACCTGCCGGCCCTCTGTCTTCATCTGGAAAACATCCCCTCACTGTGTTTGGGAGCAAGAAGCCATCAGCAGGAAGCGGCCAGGTTCCCAGCACTTCCCTCACTGGGTACTGTCCCCAGTAGCACCACCCTACCCCCAGGTGAGAAGCAGAGGCCCAGAGAAGTTCAGCAGCTGGGCCTGGCCACACATCCAGGCCGTGGCATGGCCAGGACGGAGCCTGGGTGCCCTGGTGTCCAGGCTGGCCTTCCGC
Source organism: Ictidomys tridecemlineatus (assembly GCF_052094955.1). Taxonomy (NCBI): domain Eukaryota; kingdom Metazoa; phylum Chordata; class Mammalia; order Rodentia; family Sciuridae; genus Ictidomys; species Ictidomys tridecemlineatus. Next base: position 2,144,407 of record NC_135483.1, read on the forward strand.
CTCCCACCACTGCCAGCACGGTATCAATGGAGCCTGCTTAGGAAGGTGACTTGGCTGTGTCTGTTACCTCTTGACAGCAGAAGGGGAAGCAACAAACAGACCGAACCCGCGCCAGACATCAGACAACCCCCTCACCGCGTCCTGCCCAGCCTGGAGGGTGGGGGCTCCCGAAGAGCTCTCACGGCAGGGGGCTTGGCAATGCCCTTAGGGACAGAGGCATTGTCTCTGTCCTGGGCCTCTGCGGGGCCCTGCAGGCCCACAGGGGGCAGGGAGTAGGGGCCTCCCTCTTGGCCTTCTTGTACCTCCATGCCAGCAAGAGCCACCCTCCTTTGCCCCGGCTCTGGCTCAGTGCGTCACAGCGGGGGGAGAAGTCCCTGGTAGGGGGTGTGGGAGTGTGGGTCAGGTTGGATGCCAGAGGCCTGGCAGAGGAGGGTGAGGGCTGTGGGCTCAGGGCCTGGGCATTCTCCTGGGGCAGCGAGGGGACCTGGGCAGCACTCTCCTCAGTGCCGGGTGTCTGAGGCCTGGGTGTCAGCACCATGGACAGCTCCCGCCACAGTCGGCTGTGCTTGGGGCTGGCATGTCCTCAGACCCTTGATGCCCCTGGTGCCAGTTACACCTCAGGCCTAGAGAGCAGTGCTTCACCCCCACTACCCCAGAGGCCCTGGAGGGCAGGGCAGTCGCTCCCCGACCGTCTCCAGTGTGTGAGATGCTCAGCAGGGAGCCACGCCAGCCTCCGGAGCCTCCTGGACCAGGCGCCCTGTAGCCACCTCCCCAGGCCTTCTGGGGGCCCACTCAGTCAGCATGGCCTCCCTCTCAGCCTGTATGTTTCTGGGCCGCGCCTCCAGCCCCCGGCACCTGCGCCCGCCTTGGGTAGTACAGGGAGGGTTATTCACGCTCCTGACAACACGACAAATCAAAGAGGTTCTGCAGGAAGCGAGGAGTGAGGCGGGTGTCTGCAGCAGGGGTTTGCCTGCTGCAGAAGTTTTGCCCAGGAACGCGGCATCTGCCACCCAACAAGGCCACAGCTCTGGTGGCTGTCCCCGTCTCACTGCCCAAGGCAGAGCATGTGTTTGGAAAGGGGCGTGGGGTCACACAGGGGCACACTGGGTGGCTGAGAGGCTGAGTGTGGCTCGGGCCCCCTGCACTGCTGACTTTGGCACACCCCACAGAGCTGCGAGACTCAGGGCCACAGTCCCCTCAGGCCATGGCCACCCAGAGCCGTGCAGGCCGTGGTGAGGGAGTGAGGAGCCTGGAAAGGGCTTCGGGGCTGCCTGGGGTCACACGGAGCTGATGGCAGGACTCAGAATCCCTTGGTCCCGGGAGCCTCCCACGTCCTGCCGAGCGTCGGCTGGCCGTCCTGGGGCAGGTGTGGGTTGCAGACAGCGGGGTGGAGTGGTCTGCCCTGCCCTCTTCCTCTGGGTCAGAGCAGCAGCCCTCTCTGACACCCCTGGCTCTGGGCAGCGAGGACGGGGAGGCCCTCCCTGCTGCTCCCTGGACTGACGAGCCTCCGCGGCCCGCCCTGAGCCGGTGTCTGTGCTCACGTGCAGGGAGCCTTGCGTCTGGGGCAGTGTTGGCACTTCGTCCTGGACAGAGATGGGTGGTCCAGGGGCAGATTCTCAGAGACAGAGACAGACTGAGAGAGTGGACGAGAGCACCAGGAGCTGGCCGCCGGGGTGTCCTGCCTGCGCCCCCGCCAGCTGCCTCCTCCTGGGCCTGCTCCTGGGCTGCGGGAGGTTCTGGGTCCTGGTCTTCCTGGCGTCCTGAGGACCAGCCCTCCCACCGCCCAGCTCGCTCCCTGTGGTGTGGGACTGGGCTCTGGCCTTAGAGCGGCCAGCCCCCTTCCGCCACCCCGAGGAGGAGACGGCCACACACGGGCGCTGTCTGCACGGGTCCTGGAAGCACAGGACTCGGAGGAAGTGTCATGTGAGGAGGGCACCTAGACAGCACCTCAGGGCACTTCTGGTGCCACTTCCCGGGGACCTGTACTTGCCACCGCCCCACACTCCCAGGGCCACGTGGATGCAAGCAGGCGCTCTCAGGCCTGGAAATGCGTGGAAAGAGGAGCGGGTTTGGCTGCTGGAAAGTGGGGACTGTGGGGTTCAGCTCAGACTCGGCCCGAGGCTAAGGGGCTCCTAGTAGCGATGCTCACGAGAGGCAGAAGCAAGCTTGCACCCAGCGTGCCTGACCCCAAGTCCACGGCCCCATCTTGTGAAGAGCCAGGGCTCCTCTGAGGAAGGGTGCATGAACGAGGAGAGCAGGTGCTGGGTGGGGGTTGCCTCCCGACTCCCCAGACAGCGCCTGGGCTGGGGGGCAGGGGGCCCGAGGCTGGGATTGTGTGGCCTGGCCCACGAGGTAGAACCTCGTGTAACTTGGCAGAGGGGCCTGGGCCATCAGCGCAGCTGAAGCCCTGGCCAGGCCCTTATCCAGAGAAGCCCAGCACTGCTGCCCTCCGGGGGCCCAGCTTAGCAGGAAGCCAGGTGTGACCAACCATCCTAGGGCTGGCCAGGGGAGACCAGGTGGACACACCATTCTGGGACCCTCTGGGACAGAAGCTTTGGAACCTGAGAGGGCAAAACCTCCTGTTGGAGCTCAGAATCCTTACTCCACAGCCTCATGTGGCCCCCCTGGGTATGTGAGAATCAGGGAGAAGCTGGCCACTGCGTCAGACAGTGTGAAGGCCACTGCAGGGGTCAAAGGTAAAGTCCTTGCAGGACCTCAGCAGGGATAGTTCTCTCTGTGCCTGTCCAACACCTGTGCTTGTCACCCATATTTAGGATGGGGGCGTCATGACCTGGAGTGCTGTCTCCGCATCCTGATCCCAGGAGGAGCATGTCCACACTCACTCAGCCCACACCTTGCTTTCCCTCCGCATAACCTTGTCCCTAAGTCCGACGTCTGTCATCCTCTCACTGTCATGCAGCTTTAAATAGCCCTGTCTGTTCCATACCGACAATGTGTTGGTGACTGTGTTTACTGCTAAACAATATACTGTTTAGTTTTGCTTATTTTTTAGCTCACAAAACTTGTGCCATAATATTTGTGTTCTTCTGAGACTCACTTTTTAAAATCCAGCTTTGTTTCTGGGACTCTTCCGTGTGCCTGTGTGTAGCTGAGCTTCCTGTCTCTGCTCATTAAATGGGTCCTGACTCGACGTGCCGAGTTTTCCTGGGGTTTGGTGATACGAATGGTCCTGCTGCGGGAACCTTGCTCGTGAGAGGTCGGGGGTCAGGGCACCTCCAGGTGAGGAGGGGTCTCAGGTGGCCTTTCTCAGAAGAGGCCCGATGTTTTCCAAAGTGTTGGAAGGCACAGCAGCAGCCCATGGGCTGGCTTCGATTTGCTGCTGTCTCAATATTCCATATTGTCAGTCTCCCTAATCTCTGCCAATGTGCTGGGTGTAAAAGAGTATCTATTTGTGTCTTGATTTGCATTTTCCTGATTACGAAGGAGGCTGGAATTTTCCATATGTTTATGTTTGTGTTTCCTTTGCTGTGAAGTCTGTTCGTGCCTTTCGCCCGTCTTCAGAATTGGGCCTTTGCACCCCCACAGTGTGGCGTGTGGCCCACCGAGGCCTGAGCCTGGGCTCCTTCCTTTCTGTTTGCCCCGTGGGTCTGGGGGTCCCTGTGGGTTTGGAGTCTTCCCAGGTCGGAAGCCGGGAAGATGTTCTCTGTTATTTTTTTCTACAGGTTGAACATTCAGCCCTTGGAGGGCGTTTTATGCCTGGGGAGCCTCTCCCACTGGCCTGCGCGGCCTCCTTGGCCACGGCCACCCTGCTCAGCGGAGTGCCTGCCGAGAGGGGAGGCCTGGAGGGCCGACTCCACCGTCCCTTGGTACTCGGGTCCCTCGCTGTCCCACACATCCACAGGACCTTGCTGCGTCCAGGAAACAGCACTTCTATCGAAATTGCATCGGCTCATTGAATCCCTTTGGTAAAACCGGGACCTTCCTAGCATGGAGTCTTCTATCTGTGAGCAGTGGGCTCCTCGTCAGTGACGTTTGTAAACACATTTAAACAGTGATTTTCTCCCCAGAGAGCTTTCCTATTTTCTTAGACTTATTCCTAAACATGTACTTTTTGTTTGTTTCTATAACTGATGTCTCTTAAAAATCACATTTCTCACTGGTGAGTGGACACATGGTCACTCTTAAACTGAGCATATCATCAGCCACACACTCATTCCTCATTATTTCTGATAATTTGCCCAAGAATCCTCTGGGTTTCCTTTGAAGATAATCCTGTCGTTATCAGCAGTAACACTCTTATTTCTTCCCTCCTGATGGGGACGCCTTTGCTGCCATGTGGCTTCACGTTAGTGTCACTTAGGAGTGTTGGTGCACATCCTTGTGCTTCTAATTTTAAAAGGCAAGGTTCCATTAAGAATATTTATTCTAGATTATTATAGATACTCCTTATCAGACCAAGGAAGTTTACTAAAAGTTAAAAAAAAATCATGGATGGGCTTTTTCTGAGTCTAGTTTTATTACTGTATCAAAATCCCTTAGGCTGGGTAGTTTTATAAAGAAAAGAGGGTCATTCTGCTCACAGTTTGGAGCCTGAAAGTCTAAGATCAGGTGTCCCCGTGGACCTGGACTCCGGTGCAGGCCTGTTGGCTGGCAGCACTCAGGCTAAAGTGAGTGTCTGAGGCACGAGGGCCTCACAGCCTGGACGCCAAGAGCAGACCAGGGCCAGGCCCTGAGGGGGCGCCCAGGACAACTCAGGCAAGGAGACACTTCGGGACGTGAGACCCCCACAGGCTCCGCCGCCCTGTTGCTACAGTGAGAGCAGCTGAGCAGGCCTTGGGGACCCAGTCCGACCATGGGGTCCCACCCACAGCAGGGGCTCGGTTTCAGGAGTCCTCGTCGCCTGCTCGTCCCCTGGTGCTGTGAGTGACCCCAGGTGTGGACTGCCCTCTGGGGCACCGTGACCTGGGCAGTCCTGGTGGCTCTCGGTTGCCGTCCTGATGGGTTCCAGGGCCATGGCTCAAAAGGACGTGCTTCTAGGGAGGCCCTGTGATTCCTGACCTTCTGTGTCAGATTTCCACAACAAGGTCATCCGCGTGTCCCAGAGCAGGGTCAGGAAGGGTCACTGTTTTCCATTTCTCAGTGTTTTCATTCACACACGAGACGGGGGTTCACTGTGACGTGATCTCACATGTGTGGAGCGCGGGTGGATCCACTTTCAGTCCCCGTCCCCTCCTTCCTCCCCCCCCACCCCGGTCCCTCCCTTGTCTTCCCTCCTCCGTCCCCTCCCTTGCCCTCCCTCCTCCCCCCCTTTCCTCCCTTGTCTTCCATCCCTCATCCCCTCTCTGGTCCTCCCTTCTCCCCCCTACCCCAATTGTCCTCCCGTCCTCCCTGTCCCCTCCTTGTCCTCCCCTCCTCCCTGTCCCCTCCTTGTCCTCCCCTCCTCCCTGTCCCCTCCTTGTCCTCCCCTCCTCCCTGTTCCCCTCCTTGTCCTCCCCTCCTCCCTGTCCCCTCCTTGTCCTCCCCTCCTCCCTGTCCCCTCCCTTGTCCTCCCCTCCTCCCTGTCCCCTCCTTGTCCTCCCCTCCTCCCTGTCTCCTCCCTGTCCTCCCCTCCTCCCTGTCCCCTCCCTTTCCTCCCCTCCTCCCTGTCCCCTCCCTTTCCTCCCCTCCTCCCTGTCCCCTCCCTTTCCTCCCCTCCTCCCTGTCCCCTCCTTGTCCTCCCCTCCTCCCTGTCCCCTCCCTTGTCCTCCCCTCCTCCCTGTCCCCTCCTTGTCCTCCCCTCCTCCCTATCCCCTCCTTGTCCTCCCCTCCTCCCTGTCTCCTCCCTTTCCTCCCCTCCTCCCTGTCCCCTCCTTGTCCTCCTCTCCTCCCTGTCCCCTCCCTTGTCCTCCCCTCCTCCCTGTCCCCTCCTTGTCCTCCCCTCCTCCCTATCCCCTCCTTGTCCTCCCCTCCTCCCTGTCTCCTCCCTTTCCTCCCCTCCTCCCTGTCCCCTCCCTTGTCCTCCCCTCCTCCCTGTCCCCTCCTTGTCCTCCCCTCCTCCCTGTCTCCTCCCTGTCCTCCCCTCCTCCCTGTCCCCTCCCTTTCCTCCCCTCCTCCCTGTCCCCTCCCTTTCCTCCCCTCCTCCCTGTCCCCTCCCTTTCCTCCCCTCCTCCCTGTCCCCTCCCTTTCCTCCCCTCCTCCCTGTCCCCTCCCTTTCCTCCCCTCCTCCCTGTCCCCTCCCTTGTCCTCCCCTCCTCCCTGTCCCCTCCTTGTCCTCCCCTCCTCCCTATCCCCTCCTTGTCCTCCCCTCCTCCCTGTCTCCTCCCTTTCCTCCCCTCCTCCCTGTCCCGTCCTTATCCTCCCTTTTTCCCTGTGCCATCCCCTTGTCCCCCTCCCCTTCCTCTGCCCACTGCCCTTTCTTCTATTTATGTGGGTCCCCCATCTTGCTGTAGCTTCTGTGAGAAGAAACACTTGACTCTTGGTTTTCTCTTTTTATTTTAATAGTTCTTAGTTGTCAATGGACCTGTATTTGTTTACTTTTAGGACATGTGACTCGAACCCAGTGCCTCACACATGCCAGGCATTTTAAGTGACAGATGCCACGTTGTGCATACTCATAGTGAGCAGAGTGCTGTGACGTTGTGGATGGACACCTGGCCTTGCCTGCTTTTGGTTTGTGAGGAGAACATGCAGAACGTGCACTTTTAGCAGTTCTCAAGTGTCTTGTGCATTCCCTGTGGTTCAATGCCACAGGCTCCCCTCCACCTGCCCAGCTGAAACCCGGTACCCTCTGATCCCCCACCCTGTCCCTGTCCCCAGCCACCTAGGTCCCTAGTCACCACTGTTCCCCTCAGTGCTCCTGTGATGTGGGGTTCTTGAGATCCCACCTGGGGACCCAGGGCCCTTGTCCTTCTGTGCTGGCTCATCTCCCTGAGGGCATGTGCTTGTCCTGCAGGTGACAGGCCTCCTTCCCTCCGCAGGCAGGGTTGCTCCATGGATGCCTGCTAGCTCTTTGTCTCATCTCTGATGGACACGTGGCTGTTTTGGGCTGCTGTGGACAGAGCTGCAGTGGGAGTGGGTGCGGGAGCCTCGTGGGCATCCTGCTCTTCTTCCCGTGGGCTGCATCCTATTGTGGGGGGCCACACCCACCCCCGGCAGCACTGCTCAGTGTTCTAGGAACCTCTGTGCTGTCTTCTCAGGTGACCTTGACAACCTGCCTGCCCACCCAGCAGGAGCGTCCCTCTGTACCCTCCCAGGGCGCTTGCTGCTTCTGCGTTTTGGGTAATAGCCATCTAACGGGGATGACGTCTCACGGTGCTTCTGACTTGCACTCCTGTCTCAGGGCTGGGCCAGAATCCAGGGCCTCGTGCGTGCTGGGCCCACGTGCTCCGCTGCGGAGCTGCACCCAGGCTGGATTTGCATTTTGCTGATGATGCTGAGAATGTTTTCATGAACCTATTGGCCATTTGTACATCTTTTTTGGGGAAATGTCTAGATCACTTGCCCATTTTAAAATCAGACTCCTTGTTTTGCTGTTGAGATTTAGTTCCCTATATATCCTGGAGACGGACCCCTCGCTGGGTGGTAGGGTGCAAATATTTCCTCCCATTCTGCAGGGCGTCTTCCACTCTGTGGATTGTTTCCCTTGCTGTGAGAAACTTTTTGGTCTGATAGAATCCCATCTGTCTATTTTTGCGTCTGTTGCCTTTTGAAGTCTCATCCAGACTCTTTGCCCAGACCAATTTCTTGAAGCGTCTCCCCTGTTTTCCTCTAGCAGTTTTATAATTTTGGGTCTTACACTTAAGCCTTTAATCCGTTTGAGTTGTTTTTGTGTTGGTGGGAGACAGGGTCTGGCTTCATACTTCTGCATGCAGATTCCCAGTCTCCCTGGCACCATTGTTGAAGAGACTGATATCCTCACTATGTCTTCTTCGCCACCTTGTCAGAAGTCACTTACTGCAAACATGTGCATTGGTTTCTGGGCTCTCTGCTCTGTCCCAATAACCTACCTGGTCTTCTGATCATCACAGCTGTGAAGTGGATTTTAAGTCATGTTGTTTGATGATTCTAGCTTCAGGGCTTTCACACAAAATGGCTTTGTCTATTTGGGGTCCTTTACAGTTCCATATGAATTTTAGGATTGTTTTTCTATTTCTATGAAAAATGTCAGTGGAATTTTGACAGGAATTGCACTGAATCTGTAGATCATTTTTGTAAGGATATTCTTTGATAATTTTTCCAATCCATGAACATGGACTATCTTTCCATTTACTTGTGTCTTCTTCAATCTTTTCATAAACATTTTATAGTTTTCAGTTGCAGGCTTTTTACTTACTTCCTAAGTATCTTGTTTTATTTTTTAAATGCTATTATAATGGGACCATTTTCTTGACTGTTTGATAGTTAACTGTTAGCATGCAAAGACCCTTTGGCTGGGTCAACAGGTTTTGACGGTGTCTTCAGGGTTTTCTGTACCTAGACCACAGCATCGGCAGAGACCATCTGAGTTCTCCCTGTCCAGCTTGGGTTCCCTTTATTTCCTGTCTGGCCTGATGACTCTGCTGGACTTCCACACTATGCTGGGTACAGGGGTGATGGAGGCCTCTTGCCTTGCTCCTGCTCTTGCAGGACAGCCTTCCCCTTTTCCCGAGGGGCGTGTCAGCTGTGGGCTTTCACGTGGGCCTTTGTAGTGCTGAGTTATGCTCCTTTTATGCCTATTTTTTGAGAGCTGTAATTGGGATGTGGTGCTTTATCAGATGCTCTTCTGTAAGCACTAAGATAATCGTGTGATTTTGTTTTTTCTTTTGTTGATGAGATGTATCGTGTTTACTGTTTCCACCCAGGGACGAGTCCCACTTGGTCATGGGGAAATGACTCTTTTGAGGTGGGGTTGTTGATTGGCTGGCATTTTATCAAAGACTTGTGTGTCTCTGTTCAGGGACACTGGCCTGTAGTTCTCTTCTAGTGTCCTTCTCTGGTTTGCGCAGTGGGTGATGCTGGACTAGTGTAATAAATCTGGAATTACTCTCCATTATTTCTGAGCATGCTTTCTCTTTTTTCCCTCTCTTTTTTCCTTGTTATATATCACATAATTTACTCTCATGGCAAATGTAAACACTCATCTTAGTTTCCGTCCTGGGGTCAGGTTTGGTGAGTGACCTTTTCCCGAAGCCTGTCTGTTTTCTCTGGGTTCTGCAGGTGGTGGGATGGTGCTCACGGCACCTCTGCTCTCTGCCAGTGCTGCTCTGTCCACGCTCCTCGGACCTCTTCATAGCGTTGATTGCGTGGCCAGTATTTCTCTGTAGTCAGTCTTTCCAGTTTTTCCTTTTTGTCCATGTTTTGAGTTACTCATGTTTGACTTTGCTTCATTTCATGCTTGTTCTGAGTTTGGTTGGTCTCTACTCTGGGTCCTGTCCCTTTCTCTTTCCTGGGTATGATCTATGGTCCTTCCCTCTAATTTCTGAAATTAGGTGCTTAGCCCAGTGTTCAAGATTCCAGCTTTCTAACACAAGCGTTAAAGTCTATGAACTCCAGAACCCTGCTTTGACGGCATATTGTGAGCTTTGATATGTCATATTTCCATTGTTGTTTGGTTTTTAAATTTTACATCTCTTATGAGATTACAGGGTGTCTTTTATGTGGTTTTATTTGTTTACAGGGTGTCTTTCCTGTGATCTGGCTCTTGGAACTGTGAGGATGGCTCTGTAGCCTAGCCCCTTCGGTCCCATAAACGTCCCGCGTGCGCTTGATGGGAGCGCGGGCTCTTTAATGGGCAAGTCCTGTCAGTGGCCTCTGGATCTGGCTTGTTGACTCTGCAGTTCGAGTCTTCTGTGTCTGGACCCTTTTTTTGTCTGCTTGGCCTGATCATGAATTCAGAGAAATGTGTTGAGACTTGTACTATACTAGTGGGTTTGGAAATTCTCCCTGTAGCTCCACAAATGTTTGCTTTCTATATTCTGTGGCTATTTTAAGGTTGCATATGAGTCTAGATAACTGGAGTATCGTCTTGGCACACTGAAGCTTCTGGCATCGGGAGAGGACCTGTCCGGTCCCACATGACGCCTTCACCTTAAAGCCCACCTTCCTGTTATCAAGGCAATGTACTAGCTTTCTTTTGGTGAATGTTTTCATGATATCTTTTCCTATTCTTTCATTTGCAGTATTTCCGTGGCTCTGCTTTTGATATGTCTCTTGTAAATAGCATATAGCTTCACTTTAAAATCCAGTTTGACAACCCTGCCTTTTCATTGGTGAATTTAATCCATTATTGATATATTAGGGCTTTTTTCTCTCATCTTTCTTTTTGATCTGTATTGATTTTGATTTCTGAAGCTTGTTTATTTTTTGTTCCTAAGGTTTTACCTTTTAACTTTGAAACTATTTCCAATGTATATAAAAGTGGCGAAAATAGGGTACAGTGGTTAATGGGTTTGCCAGATCCCTAATGCTAAGGCCAGGCCGCTAGGACTCCCCCTGCCCTGCACAGGATGCTGTCCACGTGGCTCAGCACCAGTACACTGTCTACCTGACTCAGGCACAGGATGCCATCCACCCAGCTCAGGCACCTGGATACTGTCCATGTGGCTCAGATACCTGGGCATTGTCCACCTGGCACGGGATGCTGGCCACCTAGCTCATGCAGAAACCTGACACTACTCAGTGTCCCTAGCTCAGCACAGATGGGCCGGCTCTCTGGTGCTGAGCGTAGTGGGCAGAGTCTGACCCGGTTTCACTGTGCATCTGACTTTGGGGTCTCTTGGGTTCACTGGGTTCTCAAGGGTTAGTTCGTCTCCCTGGCTCTATTTTTAAGAAACTTCTTTTGCTGTGTAATCTTCTGTTTCTCTTGACAGTTTGCCAGGTCTATCTAGAAACCAAGTCTGAGGTCAGGCCTTGCCGGGCCTGCATGCCGGCCGGGGCTTGCCAACTCTGCAGCCTGACCCCGGCTGCCCACCTGGTTGTGCACTGTGCCCTCTCCTGGGCTCCCATGAGGACTAGCCACCACCAGCCACACTGCACACTGACAGAGGCCGTGCCCTCAGTGTGGCTGGGGGCTGGCCCTAGGGCTGGGCTTGGGGGCCGTGAGCCCAGGGCTCTGGCTGTGCCACACTACTCCTTTCCCTCAAGGACCCGGAATGGCCCCATGGTCTTTTCCTAGGCTGGCCACCATCCTGGGTGCCTTCCTCCCCACTCCACGCCAGCTGCCCCAGGAGCCTCTGCTGCCTCAGTGCCCGCTGGTGCCCGACACATGGGGTCCCTGAGCTTCCTGGGCTGCGGTGCCAGGGACCTGGTGTGGTCATGCAGAGGCCTGGTCCTGGGTCCTCTCCTGCCACCAGCAGGGCTCTGGCTGTCTTCTGCAGGAGGTTGGGGTGGTGAGAAGACGTGGCTGTGAAGGAGGTGGGTGGGCACTGCACGAGGGGCAGTAACAGGCAGGGAGTGGGGTGCCCTCAGAGCCTGGGGCAGGGGAGGGTCCTGCTCAGGTTGGACGTTTTGGCTGGAGAAATGGGGCCTGGGGAGCCACTGGCAGTCGGTGGCCAGAGGTGCCCACTGTGCTGCTGAGGTCAAGGCGCTTCTTGCCGCCCCAGGCCCTGCCTCTGTCTCAGCCTCTGTTTGTTGACTGCAACTCCCAGCTGGACAGTGAGCTACTGGCCAAGGTCCACGGCAGGGCTTTGTCCCTTTGGTGTCCTGGCTCCAGACCCAGCCAGGAGCTGATCTAATGGAGCAGAAAGGGGCACCAGGAGGCGGGAACAGACTCATCAGCATGGGGTGGGCGGTGGCGAGGGGCTGGGAGACCTGGGCTGAGGAGAGAAGGACCCAGGCTGCGTCTGTCCAAGCGCCTGGGGCCGGGCAGTGAAGCCCTGCGCCCTGGGCCCAGGTCAGAAAGGGCTTCTGCGGAAGAGGCTGGTGGTGCCAATGCATCCAGAGAGGCCACGAGAGTCACACTGAGACACAAAGCAGGCGGGCTTCCTGGGATGGCAGGCAGACCTCGGCCGCCTCCTGAGAGGCGAACAGCAGGGCGAGGGAGATCAGTAGAGGTGGCCGGCTCAGGTGGACTTGTCCCTCAGCCCTGGCACTTGCTCTGGGTCACACATTTGGAGGACTTCCAGTGCACTGTGGGTGGCTGGCACACAGGGTAGGCAAGTGGCTCACGTGGCTCACGAGGGACATGTTCCTGAGAAGGTCAGGCACAGGACTTGATGGGGCCACTGGCCTCAACCACTGGTATGTCCAGGCACTTTGCTAGCAGGCTACGGACAAGGAGAGAGTATGTGCCCGTTTACAGCATGAAGCCACCCACAGACCACAGTTGTCACCTCCTGTGGGCCCCATGGGACCCCGTTGTCATTGTGTTTTGGAGATTGGAACGTGGAGAGGGCGGGGGGCAGACGGGCGTGGGCGTCAGCTTTGCTGGGCAGCGTGGGAGCAGCTGCTGTCTGGGAGCTGGGGGTGGGCGCACCGTGCGGCAGTGGGCGGAGGACCCTGTGCCCAGGGCTTTATTCATTCGTTCCTACAACCGTCACCGAGCCTCAGCATGAGGAGGTGTGGGGGCATCGAGGGCCAGCTGAGGACTCAGCCCCAGGGGTGGGGTTGTCTGGGTGGGATTTCTCTTGCCCAGTAAGCCCAAAAGATTGCCCAGCAAGCAGGGTGCTCAGGGTGGACGGCACGGGGGGCAGGGGCTGGGCTGACCGGCAACCGGGGCGTTCATCCCTGCCCTGGCGTGGGCATCCTGCAGGCGCTGCCCGTCTTCCCTGCCCCATCTGCCCACCTCCCGCCTCTAGGCTCCTCTGTGCCCAGCTCTGGGCTGACAGAGCAGTGGTGAAGCCTTCGAAGGCCTCCCACTGGGTCCGTGCACTGCAGAAATTCATGGTAACAAAACAGAAGCCAAGCGGGAGGAGGCCGGCTGTGCTGCGCTCTAGGCAGGGTGTGTGCGGACCTATTGGCAGGCGGAGCTTGGATGGCTCCCTGCAGTCCGGACCCTTGGTGGCCAGCACCAGGAGCCGGTCCAGCCTGCCTCTTGGTAACGGTGGCGGGAGGTCTGTCCTCCGTGGATGGGCCACGTCCTTTGCTGATTCCTGGCCCGTTCCCCGTGGTGTGGAATGTTGCCCATCTCCCTTGCCGCGACTGCACCCCATGGGTCTGCTGGGGGCCAGCTTAGACGCTCTAGTGCTCTCACGTGCTGGCCTAGTGTGCCCAGCGGAGCTTCCCGGGCAGGGCTGGGCACCCTGGAGCCAGACCCAGGCCCCGCCCTGTGCAGCAGCCTGTGGCCTCTGCCTGCTCAGGGGCTGTGTGGTGGCCCAGGCAGGGACAGGTAGGCTGTGTCTCACTGGCAGTGGTGGTGCACCCCTCGGAGGGCCAGCCCGGCTGGACGCCACTCTGGGCCTGCACCATACCCAGCACTTGGCCTGCAGCTGTCCCCTAAGCACCTCACCTTGGCATGGGTGCACGGGACAGGAGGGCCCTCAGGGATGGGGTTGCTGGCCACTATGCATAGCCAGTGGATGAGCCTGCCTTGGGTCTCTTCTCTGTCCTCACCAGTGACACCCCCTGAAGAGCTGGATTCCAGTGCCCTCTGCCCACCAGAAGTCCTGGGCTAGATGGGAGGAGAGACAAGCTCAGCCGTTCTGATCAAAGAGGGTCCGGTGGTCCTGGGAGGGCTGAAAACATGGGATCCAGCCCCTGAGGTCCAGGACAAGGGTGGAAAATGGGCCCAGCATAGATGAGAGAACGTGCAAAGGTCATGGGGCCGTGCTGGGGACACGTTCAGGGGAGAGAAAGCAGGAGGCTGGCCTCACATGGCTGGCCAAGGCACTGCCCAGGGTGGGGCTGCGGGGGCCGGGCTGGGTGGGAAGGAGGCCTGGCTCCGGCTGACTCTCAGGTCTGACCAGGGTCACAGCCACTGGTCCTCACGCTTCCTCAGAAGCAGATCTGTCACGTCATCTGCAGAGTCTGCCTCGTCTGCCACTTCACGGAGGAGGAGTGGGCTGGGCAGCAGGACCCAGGCTGCCCGAGCCCTGGCCCCTGGTCCCAGCCTTGCTGCGGACCTCCAGGGACCTTGCAGTGCCCCTTCCTCCTCACTGGCTGGGCTGCCCCCGCCCTCCAGGTGAGCCCCGTCTCACGTGCTCATCCACCTGCCTCCCCAGGGCCCACCACACCCCTGGGCTTCCCAAACCCCTGAGGGAGGCCCTCCCTGAGGGGACCCCCCACCCCGTGTCCTTCAGAGGTGCTCCGGGGACTTGTCCTTCTGAGGGACGTGCACTTCAGTGCAGAGCAGCTGCCCCACGCCCCTGTCCTCACATGGTCCTGGAGCCCGGTGCCTCAGGACACTGTCCCGAGATGCATGTGCCAGGGTCCCAGCTGTCCCCTGTGCCACTCTGCGGAGCCGCCTGCGCGGTGATCGCAGCCTTGGTGATCCACTTAGGAAGCATGGTATTTCTGACATGAACGCTTAAGAAACAATCCGTTCCACACCCATCTATCCAAATGGCTCTGGTTTTGAATAATTCTTTTGAAATGGAGTCTAAATATACACAGATCGATGTTTCTGAAGCGTCATGTGACCCGAATACATTTGCATGGGAAGCAGCTCCTGAGAAATGGGGGGAGCAGGGGCCCAGGAGGGGAGGGGACAGGGCAGGGAGCAGGGGACTGTGGATGAAGAGGCCTCACGGCCCCAGGAGGGCACTGGGCCACGTCCGGGGGCCAGTGCCTGGACACTGACCTGGCCCCCGTGGGGTGTCCTGGGAGTCACTGCCCTGTGGATGACTTCTGCCCAGAAGCATGCAGACGAGCCCCGTGGCCCTGGGCAGGGCAGGTGCCCCTGAGGACACGGGAGGCCTTGGGCCGTCCAGGTCCAGGCCTGGGCCAGCGCCTGCCGGCGGCTGGCTCTGGGCTGGGCGAGGCTGCGCTCTGCTCCAGGTGGCGCCTGCTGCTTGCCTGGTGTCGGGGTGCTCCTCCACTCTGGGATCCCTGGTTGTCCGCTCACATCTGTGCTGGGTACTGAGTGCAGGCTGCAGGATGGGTGCTGGCCTTCACTAAGCAAGTGGCTGACCTGTCCACTTGTGTGCCAGCTCTTCATCCTCTCAGCTGCTCAGTGCTGCTCAGTGCACCCTGGACCACACCCTAGGGGATGGGGGCAGGAGGGAGGCCCAGCTCCTGTGCGGAGACCTGGGAGACCCTCACACCTGGCCTCCTCTCTGCCTTGGCTGAGTCTTGGCCTCCGATCCCTGCTGCCTCCTCCCAGCCTGAGGGCAGGTCAGGCTGTCCCAGCTCCCCCACTCGGTGCTGGAAGCTGTGCATCCGGAACCTCAGTGTCTGTCTCTGAAATGGGTGTGGCCAAGACCCTGCATGGCTGTCACGGCAGTGGTCAGCTTGTGTGACCCTGTGCACCCAGTTCCTAGCACTCAGGCAGGCCAAGGCCAAGGCCATCTATGTCTCAGTGGACTCTGCATAGAGCACAGTCCCCAGGGCCCTCTGATAGCCTTGGGCACATGGGAGAGACCTGGGTTGGGGGCTGTGAGGACTCTGCTTGCTACCAATGGGAGGCTCCACTTCCCGGACAGGCCCAGACAGGGTCACTGCCCTGGTCCCGGAGGCCTCCGGAGTGTCTGGCATCGAGGGCATCAGGAGGAGCTGGGTGGAGGCGGAGGCGGGTTCCGTGCTCTGGGCAGAGTGCCTGGGTCTGGGATTCATCACCCAACAGGACTGAGAATCGCTCCCCAACCGGCAGCCCCTGGGCACCGGTGGCCCTGCCCCTTCCCCATGGTCACCTTGGAGATGGGTGGGGCTGGCGTATCAGTGAGCCGGGGCCGCTGTGACGGACCTCAGACAGGCGGCCCAGAGACCGAGACCGTCACTCCCCACCCGAGGCTTCAGGTCTGAGTAGAGGGACAGGGTGGGCTCCTCCTGGGGCCTCTCCTCATGTCCTCCATCTCCTGTGTCTGTCTGTCCAACGTCCTGTCAGGACACCAGTGTGCTGGGCCAGGGCCCACCTGATGACCTCATTTACTAGATGCCTCTGCAGAGACCTATCTCCAAACAGGTCGTGATGGAGGTGCTGGGGTGGGACACTGCACATGGCCTGGGGGACCCGGCACCTCCACAGCTCAGGCTCCCTCACGCCCATGCTCCTGGCAGGCCCCTAGGGGACTTCCTGACCTTGAGGGTGGACCATGCCCACGTTGCCATGCACATCCCTCCAGCAGCCTTCACCTGACTCCGGGGGCCACCACCCTTAAAAATGGCCCAAGAGCCACAAAGGCCACCAGCTGGCCCTCAGCACCTTGCACTCCACCCCAGGCCCACCCCAAAGGGACACAGTGACTGTCACAGGCTGTCAGCCTCCGTGAGCAGGCTCCCTCTGCTCCCACTGGGCAGGTCCTGCTGACAGGGAGGTGGGGAGGCCAGCCCCATCCCTGGAGGCCGCTCCTCCGCTCCTCGGGCTCCCGTCTGCGGATGTGTGGGAGTGCAGCCGCGGGGTGCTCACCCCCATCTGTCGGCCGTCATAGGCGGCTTGGGGGTCAGGTGGCTATCAGGGGCAGCTTGCTGGTGGGGTGGAGAGGAGGCCGTGGAGGGGGCCGGGCGTGCAGAGTCTGGGTGCCAGCCCCCCTTCCTGCCCAGGTGGTCTCTGAGCTCCAGCCTGGGTCCCTCGGGGTCCCTGTTCTGGGGCTCCAGCACCCCTGCCTTCCTCTGTTGAATGCCTTGGGGCAGGGAGTGCAGGGTGGACGCAGAGCCGGAGGGAGACACAGGCCTGCCCCTGGATCCCAGGGAAGCCTGTGCTGGCCCAGTGCAGGGGGCCTCGGCCCAGGCTGGGCAGGATGAGGCAGGAGCCCTGGGCCGTCGGGAGATGTGATAGCGCTGTGTAGGCCAGGAGCCCCGAGTGGGCAGGGTGTGTTCCCTGCAGCACGTCCAGCTCTGAACGCTCGGGCCCTTCTGTGAGCAGGTGTGAGTTGTTGATACAGGCCCTGTCCCTGGGCTCCGGTCCTGCCTTCCTGCCACAGTTCTTGGGCGGTGGCTGGGCTGTCTCCTCTCTGCAGTGGAGAGCCACGCCCGGCGTGCTGAAGGGGTGCTGGGGGGAGCTGCCGATGGCACAGATCCCTGGTCAGCAGCAGGGGCCCGAGCTGGCAGCTCCCCGCACCCTGACGCAGAGCTCTGACCCAGGTGAGCACCTGGTCCTGGCCCTGGTCTGGAGTCAGGAAGGCCCTCTCTACCCGCCTGATTTGCCCTGGGCCTCCCCGCCCTTCCCTGCCTCCCGCCAGCCCAAAGATGGTGTCTGGACCGCAGCAAGTCCCCTGACCCCAGGGAGGGCTCGGATCTGTCTCCATCTGCCCGACCCTGGAGCCCGGGCAGGGAGCTCCCTCCTGGGTCCCAGTGCCCTGTCCTGGAGCACAGGGTGGCAAGGCTGCACCCGAGGCTGGATGTGGGGTGCTCAACACTGGCTGGCTTGGGGGATAGTGAGGGTGGACAAGGGCACTGAGACAGCTGGAGGGCCAGCACCCTGCATCTTCATCCCAAAACCCACTGTGGACACCAAGTCCCCCCCCCACGCAGCCCCGTCCTACCTTCTCCAGTTGCCCACCCCTCTCCCTTCTCTGCACCCTCCTGTCCCCTCTTACCTGTCCCCTATGTACCCTGACTCCATTCTGTCTCCCTTGTCCCCCATCCTGTCTCCCCTCTGCCCAGCCCTGGGCCTGGCTGGTCTGAGGCGTCGCTGGCCTCCTGCCTCCCCCACCTTGACCCGCCTCCAGGGCCAACTGAGCAGCACCCAGTGGGCAGGCCGGCTCTGGGCAGGGCCCTTTGCCAGGAACGGACTCTACCCAGGGTGGGCATGGCCTCTGTGTGCCGCAGTGCCCAGGCCCAGGAGCCCCGGGGTGGCAGGCGGGAGAGCTGGGACTTGGCCATCGCGGCCCCAGCAGGGGCAGACCTGCCAGGTCAAGGGCCACTTCCTGCCACGGAGTCACCGTGCTGCCCTCCTCACTTTCATCGTCACCACCCTGCCCCCAGGAGATGCCACCTGTGTCTCGGGCCCACCAGCCCTCATTGCTCCGGCTGTGTCATGTCATTGTCCCCACTCACTATCCCCCAAGCCAGCCAGTGTCAGAGCCCCCCATCCATCACGACTCCTCCCGTCCTCCACCTCCCTCCACCACCCGCACCCACGCCTCCCTCACCTCCCACTGCCCTCCTTCCCTCCTCCCTCCTTCCCTCCGTGCCCTTCCTCCCCTTCTCCTTCCCTCCTCTTCCTCTCCCACTCTGTCTCCTCTCTACCCCCCACGGTCTCCTGAGCACTTCCGGTCAGTGGGGTTCGGGGCCTGGAGGCCCAGCAGAGGACTGCAGATGGGCCCCGTTCCTGGAACTCAGGGACTGGGGGGCAGGCCCGCTGCTGCCTCCCTCTGGGCCACCCACCTCCAGGGGCCGTCCTCCCGGGCAGCAGCAGGGCAAGTTGGCTTGTCTTCACAGGCTCCGGGGGCTTCAGTGGCCATGGGCACCACGGGGAGCCTGGGGAGGGGACGAGGCACCAGCGAGGAGAGTCCGTCAGGGTGTCATGGCCTCTGGGTGGGGAGGAGGGCTGTGGAGACACGTGGCCAGGACGGAGGAGCTCTGGTTGGCCCCGAGGCAGGCAGGCTGGCTGGGTCAGAGTGAGCGTGGCTCTGGGTGTCGGTGTGGAGCCACCACACGCAGGTGCCTGACCTGTCCTTGCTGCAGGACACAGGGCTCGGAGCTGAGTTGCTAAAACAACAGTTTGCTACCTCAGTTTCCGCAGGCGCAGCTGGGCTGGAAGGGTCTGTCTGAGGTGGCAGTCAGACGTCGGCAAGGGCTGCCATCGGAAGGCTTGTGCAGTGTCCCTGTCTAAAGGATGCAGTGGCCTCCGAGGAGGGCAGTCTCAGCCTTGCAGCTAGGAGGGCTCTGGATCTGGTCCTGGGCCTCTGTGGGGACAGCCCAGAGCCGTGAGCCTCCCTGCTCAGCTTGTCCGTCCCTCTGCTGCAGGACGTGGAAGCTCCTGTTAGAGCCCTCCTCCTGCTCAGCTCAGGTTCTGCTGTGGTAACAAAGAGGCCTTCTGGTGCCCAGAGCCTCCTGGTATCGGGACTCGGACAGGATCCGGGCCGTCCCAGGGTTTGGCCGTGGGGAGGGCTGCTGTCATGGCTGTGGGCGGGGTCGCGAGGCCGGCTCTTGTGCTTGAGGCTCGGCAGCTTGCCCTGTTGGCAGGGGGCTGAGTGGGGGCCCGGGTGGGAGGGCAGTAGAGGCCTTTGAGCCCTGGTAAGGGCCCTGTGCCAGGCAGCCCCCTGGCCTCCCCATCCCGGGGCTGCCCCATGCTGGGCCTCAGGGATCCCGCCAGGCTGTGGGTAAGGAGGGTCCCCCTTGGGAGCCAGGGTCCCTGCTGTGCAGGGTGGGCCTTCTGCAGTGTCACCCAGGTCTCTCCCCCGTGGTCTTACAGGACCCAGTGGAACCTGGCAGAAGGGAGGGGTCCTCAGATGTCACAGGGAGGGTGGCACCACACAGCCCCTGCGCTCCAGGACCCAGGCCACTGTGGGACGTGAGCCCCCAGGCCCAGGCCTGGCTGGGGACACACAGAGCCCAGGAGTGAATGGGTGGGTGGGCGAGGGGCCAGGGCCCTGGCTCCCTGTGGGAGTCACCGGCAGCGATCCATGAAGTCTTTTCCATGAGCGTGAGGAATGCGAGGGCTGAACGGAGGTGCAGAGCAAGTCATGGCCTGTGCTTTCTGAGAGCCCTGAGGGTCTCCCTCTGGGAAGCCCAGGTGGGCCTCCGCCTCTCCCACCTCCCGCCCGTGGTGTGTGCCTGTGCCTGAGGTCGGGGGGGACCCTAACTGCCCGCTCCCCGTTCCATGGCTCAGGGTCTGCTTCCAATCGGGGACTGGAACGCGGTGCTGCCTGGGCCAGGAGCTGCAGGCTGGTCCCCTGACACCCCACAACTTCTCCACTCCCCTGGGCTGGGGGGAGCCCTGGGCCTGAGGCCCCCACGGGGCCCCCCGGCTCCACTCTGCCTCTGTCCTCCCAGGTGGACCTGGCACGGACGCCACCTGCCCTTGCCCAGGGGCTCCGGGAGGCTGAGCCCAGAGCCAGGGGCTGGCAGGGAGGTGAGGGGGTGACTTGGGAGGTGGGCAGCACACAGGGAGGGCAGTGCTGGTCACTGCAGGTGGGGTCAGGTGCTCTGAGGCGGGCAGGCTGGGCAGGAGGTGAGGCCGCAGGACAGCAGAGCGCTTGCTGGCCCCGCGGTGCTCTGCGGACACCACTCCTGGCTCTGGGATCCTCATTTCAGCCCTGCCTTGGGCGGCAGGGAGCTGCTGCCTGAGGTGACTCTGGCCTGAGGGACACGGCTGTGCCAGAGCGTGTTCTCTACCCGTCCTCGTCCTCGGGACTGGGGGGCCAAGCCAGGCTCCACTGGGTTCCCAAGGCCAGGGCGGCTCCATCCCTCTGTCGGTGGAGTGCACTGCCAGGGGCCCTGGGACCGGGCTCACCTGTGGAGTCCCCCAGGAGCCCCTGGGCAAGGGCAGGTGGCATCTGTGCCAGGTCCACCTGGGAGCACACAGGCGGGTGGCTGGCTGGAGGCAGAGTGGAGCTGGGGGCCCGTCGGAGTCCCAGGCCCACGGCTCCCCCCAGCCCCAGGTTGCTCACTGCCAAGGGGGGCACGAGTGCCCCGGCGGTCAGCACCCTTCAGAGGCCTGCACTGACGCCTCCTGGGGTGCCTGCCTCCACGGTGACAGCCTCACACTCACCCAGGCTGCCCTGCGCCTGCCCTCTTTGTGTTTTTCTCCTCGTTCCCACATGCCCCCAGCCAGCAAGGCCACACCTTGTCCTCCTCTCTGTCACCTGGAGCGGCCCAGGCCATTAGTGAGGTGCCTGCCAGTGGCCAAGGAGGAGGTGGACCCAGCTCCTCGGGGGCTCGCAGCTGGGAGGCAGGAGGCCTTCTGGGGGAGGAGGCTCTTGGGAGCGGTGGCCAGCCAAGAAGGCAGCACTGCCCACGTGACGTGGAGGGGCTGGTGGCCTGGGGCAGCTGGGGTGCAGGGGGGCCAAGGAGTCGGCTGGGGACCTCAGGGTGGCGGACCCAGAGGGGACTTGGCTGGCCGGCCCTGGGTGCTGGCCTGGCAGGTGTCTGAGGGGCCGGGGTGAGGCCCTGGTGCCTCGGTGTGGTCAGCCTGGGTCTGTGGGCACAGGTGGCCTGCCCCATCTCCTGGAAGCCATCCTAGCGTGCCCACCGGCCTCCACCCTCCGCCTGCCTCCCACGTCCCTAGCTGGCACGTGGGCCAGTGCTCTGGGTCAGCACCGTCCACCCAGCAGCCCTTGGACTATCCTGGTGCACTGGGCCCTCAGGGTGGCGGGAGGGTGGCACCGGGGCTTGCAGGCCACCTGGCAGTCTGCAGAGCGTCCCAACCCTGCCCACCTGGGCCCTGGGGGCCCAGGAGACCAAGAGGCAGGAGGGTGAGGAGAGGAGCCAGCGCTCCACAGGGTCAGGCCGGCCGGGCGGGACACTCATTTCTGAGCTGGGGTGGCCCTGGGCCAGAGTCCCCTCCAGCCATTGCCATCAGGGTGATAGGCGCATCACTGAGCTCCATGGGGCTTTAGGAGCTGTTGACAGGACCCTCCCTCCCGCAGAGCCAGGCTGCGAGGACCGTGGGCGGGTGCCTGGGCCCCTTCCCTCTCTGGCCTTCCTCCTGTACCTTCCTCCTCCTCCTCTTTCCCCTTCCTCCTCCTCTTTCCCCTTCCTCCTCCACCCGTCTCTGTGCAGTGATCCCCAGAATGATTCCAAAGGGAAAATGGGGTCCTGACCTCAGGAGAGGCAGGGACCCTGGCCCCGCCCAGGAAGCCCCACCTGACACTCAGGGAACAGGAGCATCGTCAGCCATTCCCGACGGAAAAGAGATTTTTAAAAATAAACTGCAGCAAGAGAGACTTCTGCGGGATACAAGGAGCACCCCCTTGGGGTGAAAGGTGCAGAAGGAGCATTCTGAAAACTGGGATGCATTTGGCCAGACCCCCCTCCTGGGTGTCTCCCCTGCTCAGTGCAAGCAATTTGCTTCTGGGGGCTTCTCAGTAATAGCAATCATAAATTGAATAATTAAGCTAAATCCACAGAAGATAATTAAATATTAATTTCTAATAAGCTCTTTGGAGGGTGTCGCCAGCTGAATGTGAATGTGGAGCGCTCCCTCACTGGGCCCGGAAAGCCCCCGAGTCCCCAGGACCCTCCCAGGCTCGGGGCCGGACCCACGCACGCTCGGCCTTGCTCCAGGATGGTGGCCGCCCTTCAGAGCTGGCACTGGGCCTCAGCTGCAGGAGCGGACACCTCTTGGGCCTGGGCCCGGGGCTCCTGGGTGGCTGAGGTCCCTCATCAAGGGAGAAGCTGTGGTTTGGATGTGACACCGTGGCTGGAGCTCCTCTCCTGGGTGGGCTGATCCCTGGGCGGGTTAGTGACTAGATTGGGTGAGGGGGGGACTGCAGGCCGCTGGGTGGGCGAGAGGGGGGTGCTGGGCGTCTGTGCCTGGCTGCCAGGAGCCGGGCAGCTGTGCCCACCGCCCCTCCTCAGGCGCACAGCAGGGGAGCAGCCGACTGCTGCCGAGCCTCCGAGATGGAGCAGGTGACCCTCCTCCTGGAAGCTGCCCCGTTGTTGGGTGTTTTGGCTGCAGCAAGGGAAAGCTAACAGACCAGGTGACATGTCTGGGGACAGGACCGTGACCCGAGGGCCACACCTGTGCTCAAGAACACAGCCCCCTGTGCTGGGGGCTGCTCAGGAGTGCGCGGGGGATCTGGCCCCAGCCAGAGAGGCAGCACCCAGGGTGGACAGTGAGCACAGCCTGGTCACAGGCTGGCCTTGACCTGGCTATGGGTCATCCCTAACCCTGAATGCCAGAGGTCAGGGTGCACAGGGCATGTCCACTGTGTGCCTGAAGCAGGACATTGACGATGGCGTGAGGAGGTGGGCAGCTCAGGGTCACCCTTCAGGGCCAGTGAGTGTAGGTGAGGACCTGGACTTTGCCCAGGACAGTGAGGCTGAAGGCCCTGTGCTGAGGGCCATGAGCAAGAGACCAGGACTGAGGGTGGGGCTGGAGCAGCCTCAGGCACAGAGAGTCCAGTGGCCCCTCCAGATGGCCCCATGTGTGGCCAGGCAGCTGGGTGGACTGCTCGGCAGGCTGTACCCCACCTGGCCCCTGGCCTTCAGCTGAGAGACTGCCGGCTCCTCCCTCTGGCTTGGCCCTGGTGCTCGGGTGGATGCCCCCGGCCTATAGGTGTGGGGGGCAGAGGCAGGTACTGAGAGGTACTGGGCAGAGCCTGAGCTGTGGACACCCCTGCCGTGGGTCCCAAGATTCAGCAAAAACACGACAAAACAGATGTCCGGTGAATTCACATTTCAGAGGAAGAGCAGCTGTTCCTAGTGTGCACAGGTCCCGGCAGCACTCGGGATGGACACACATCAGCAAGGCCTGTGTCCCTCTGCATCAGACGGCACCTAGATTGTCCCGGCAACCTCAGGCCCCCCCACTGCAGGCTCTCCTGCAGCTGTGCCCTGGAGACCCCAGGGGCCGCTTTCCCCTGGGGCTGGAAGACCCACAGGACACAGGGGAGCCGAGAAGCCACAGCTGGAGGCTGCCCAGGGCCCCTCTCCAGCTGGGAGATGAAGCCTGGCCTCATGGTGGGGAGGAGAGGAGACCCTCCCTGGCCGGCGGCCCACACAGCCCCGCACCCGGAGCCCAGCCAGCTTGGGGGAGGACGGGGCCTGCGGCGAGGTGCCGAATCCCTTCGATGTCACTGGAGTCAGATGCTCCAGTGCCAGGCACTCTCCCAGGTGCAGGGTCCAGGCAGGTGCCCGTCCTCAGCCGGTCCCCTTCCGGAGGGCCGTGGGATTTCCCTGCCAGGCGGGGCTGGGCTGCCCGGCACCACAAGGTCTGAGGGCCGGAGGTCAGGGCAGCCCTCCAGAGTGCAGGGACCCTGAGGACTGGGAGGAGACCTGTGGGGTCAGTGTGCCCTCGGTCTCTGCTGTCGTGGGGGGGTCATGTGCTGGCCATGTTGGTGGCTTCCTTCCCCAGCTCCTGCTCTGGCCATGGCATTCCTGGTGCCCTGCCCATCTGCCCTCAGCTGCCAGCCCCGGGGCCCCTTGGGTCCCAGTGGGCCCTTGCTACTGGCTGGTGCTTGAGTCCCCATCAGGGACGGGGCTGTGCTGGCCACAGGGCCTGAACTTCCTGTGCTGGGCCCCGGCCCCTGTCCTCTTCTTCACGGGCCCTCTGGGCCTGCCCTGCCCCGGCCCCGCCCTTCCTCTCCATCCCGCCAGCCCCTGCCCCTCTGTGCCAGCCCAGTTCTCATCAGCACCCTCCACACAGGTGCCACGTGGCCTCAGCTCTGCCTGCAGAGGAGGGAGCAGGGGACCGCCCCTGGGGATGGGGGCTGTGATGATGGGGTGGGGACTGCTCCGCCCCAAGCCTTGAGGATCAGGAGGCTGCCCAGGGGACAGCCAGGGTCTGGAGCTGGGCGCAGGGGTGGCAGGGAGAGGGAGAAGCCACGCCTGGGTCTTCAGGGTGCCGTGGGACCCTCCGCCCCTCTCCCGGCCTCCAGCAAGCTGTCTGCAGAGCCACCTGGCAGA